>NW_009933200.1:0-70140 GCF_000696875.1 Nestor notabilis | reverse complement strand
AATGGCTTTAAACTTAAACAGGGGAAGTTCAGGTTAGATATAAGGAAGAAGTTCTTCACAGTGAGGGTGGTGAGGCACTGGAATAGGTTGCCCAAGGAAGCTGTGAATGCTCCAACCCTGGCGGTGTTCAAGGCCAGGTTGGACAGAGTCTTAGGCGACATAGTTTAGTGTGTGGTGTCCCTGCTCATGGCAGGGGGCTTGGAACTAGATGATCTTAAGGTTCTTTCCAACCCTAACTATTCTATGATTTTATTCTATGATTCTAAGACAAACAACAAAAACCCCAAACCCCAAACACAAACAAACAAACAAACAAAAAAAAAACCCAACACATAATAGACACCCCAAAAATTAAAACAAACAAATAAACAAAAAATATCTATTATTGATTTATTAGATTAGGCAAGTCTATGATATCAATAGAGACTCAAATTGAGAACTCAACCTGAAGACATAAATTAGTTCACTAATTGCATAATTACTAGTTAGTACACCACAACGTAGAAGAAACTTGTCAGAGCTGGACCCAGAGTAAGAAAGGCATGTATCCAAGAAGAAGTGTAAGGAACTTTTTGATTCTACTACCAGCTTTTATAATTGCAATTAGTAAAAGGTATCTTAAGAGAGTAAGCAGAAATAATAACTTATGTTCACATATTTAGTGTTCAGGGGAGTTTATTTATTTCTTTTAATCAGAAGGGTGTTAATTTAAGTTTAAGAATGAATGCAGCAATACACTAGTAGAAAGACACTGCATAAGAGTATTCCCCTTTTGGGAGTAAACCATATTGGATAAGTAGTTCTATTACTGTGCTCTGGCTGGGGAGGTTGCCCTGATGCAATTACACTGGTATAATTGGCACTGCTTTGGTGTAAAGGCAAGGCTTCATTGTGGATAATTTGTTGACAAAATGTTTAATCATTTACCATTTGACGGTTAATCTGGAAGTCTATTAATTCACTTCTTACTCCTCCCCAGCCTCTATCCCCAGCGCTTGCATATACATACCCCACTCTGTATCAACAATCCAGACTGATGGGCCACTTTCAGAGTCACCATGGGGAATTGAAATCTATCTTGCTTTTAAACTCCCTTGCCTAGTACTGGAGAGACCAAAGATGCATGTTTTATTTTTCTTTTTGGCCTGTTTTTCCATCTTAATATACAGCTTTCAAGTCTGATATATTTGGCACAAAACCTGGCCTCCTGACCTCGTCTTTCAAGTTGATGTATGAGGCAATATCTGACCAATTAAGTGTAAGTTGAAAACTCTGTGTAAATACAATTATTCTCAGTATGTGGATAGAAGTTAGTAGCATTTCCTTTTATGTTTAAATGGCTTTGTAACAAGTTAGAGATTAAGTGGTGAATATAAAGGGGGAGACCAAAAACCAAAACTTTAAAAAGTGTTACATTTCTCATGTGCCATAAAAGAAAAGATATCTAATAAGCCACCAGTACTTCTTGGGTGGTTTTTCAGTTTCATTTTACACTTTTGAGATTAAACGATACATGCAAAAATATGTACAAAGTACCTTTTAGAAACTTTGGAAGAGGTCAAGGAGAAAATAGCTGGATTTCAAACACTGAACTTTTCAAGGATTTTCTCTGATTTCTCTAAAACAAGATAGCCTCCTCCTCCTCTTAAAAGTTCTTCAATGCCTTTTCGGTAGCCAAAATCTTTGTTCTTTTTTTTTTTTTTTCTTTTTTTAAGCAGCTTTGTAAAAGAAGAACTAAAAATTAATTATGGCTATGGAACTTTTGCACAGAAGAGTTTTAAAAGCACAGACGTAAAGAAGGGAAAAAGATGAGGACCCATTTATCTTATATTGACAGGACTAGCTTCAAAAGATGACCTTGAATCATAATCATCCTAATGAGCTGAAAATATTTCACTTTAACAAGTGAAACTATAATCAAATCAGTTTCTGAAAGCTCTACTAATGAGCATTTCCTTTGATGAAAACATGGTTCACTGTCTTAGTCTGCAGGAGGTGCACTACAGTAAGAGGCCAGCTCATGACAACTCATTAGCTGACCTGGGGAGAGACTAATTTGAATGCTTTTGATAAAAATTTAAAGGCTTTTTCCTTAAATTACAATTTATGCACTTTTATAAATAGTCTAATTTTTATAAGTTGGGTGAAACTGTTTAGGAAGACTTCAAAGTCATGGAACAAAGTTTGTTTACAACATGTATTCTGTAGGATCTACAGAACTTTCAGGGGAGAATATTTTTTGCTAGTATTCCTTTTTTTTTTCTTCATAAAAACCAAATGTTCTGAATTCAATCAATTCTTACATTTGTTTATGTATAGAAGAAGAGGTCTGTGCTCTCCAACTCACTTCTTTCCTGACTGATGAAAACACTTTATAGCATTTAGCACTGGCAATATCTAAAGTCACTATTATTTACTGTGAGCTACTATATCAATTATCTCAAGAAAACCAGGCTTGTCTCATTAGGAATCTCAGTAATCCATTCAATTTCTTTAAACTAGCAGCAGAACTTAAACGAAAACCGATTACACAAATCTAGTTTACTACCGTACAGCCCCCCTCCAGGGGTATTCATTAGGATTATTCATTATTTTAACTCCTACTCTGCTCAACCCAGAGAAACAGTTTTCTGTTTTTCTCCCCAGCATAGCAGACTTGCTGTCAAAGCCACAAGTCACACTGAAGTGTTTTTAATCTGTTTCAAGTTTCACTCCCAGTCAGATCTTGATTTCTAGAGTTTTCTTTTCCTCCTCTTGCATTGCCTTTGCTCTAGACTTTTAAAACTGCTTATGTCAATGTGCTTACCTTAGGTTCTGTGTGCTGCACAGAAGATGTACTTTGTGTGCAGCTTGTCACTATTTAATATATTATACTTTAACTGAAGAAGAGGATGTGATACTTCCAGTTTATGTTCCACTCATTAGTTAACTTTTCTGTAGTGCATGCCACAGAGTTTTATATGTTGAGTATGGAGATCTAGTATAAGTCATTGCTGGCTGCCTGTGATAAACATTGTAGAGCTCAAAATGTTTGAGATTAGCTTGTTACAAGCAGGTGTGAAACCATCTGCAAAAGGCATTGAAAATGTAGTTTATTAGCAAGTTGCAGCTGGAAGTCATGGTCTTGATTCAGAGCTTACTAAGGAGATCTCCCTGATGTCTCCCAAGTTACTCTGCTATCTGAACAGGGTTTTTCAATGGTTCGGGTAATTTGGTGGCCCTCTCTATAAGCACTGCTAGCTCCTGGGCTAGAATAATTTTCTCCCTTTGGACAGGTGTACCCTGTCTGTGGCCAGCAGGTCTGCTGTTGTATAGACTGACCCATGGTCAAAAACTCCAAAATTACAACATTGACAGCAGTCCCAGAGCCAGGAATTGATCTGCATGATTTTCCTGATGCTTCCATTGTCATTGCTTGTGACTGGTCTCCCAAATCCTGAACCAGTCACCTTAAGGCCCTGAGGTCCTTCTTGATTCCCCTCAGGCTTCTTGTCCATAATCATAGAATCATAGAATAGTTAGGGTTGGGAAGGACCTTAAGATCATCAACCCCCCTGCCATGAGCAGGGACACCACACGCTAAACTGTGTTGCCCAAGGCTCTGTCCAGCCTGGCCTTGAACACCACCACGGCTGGAGCATTCACAGCTTCCTTGGGCAACCTATTCCAGTGCCTCACCATCCTCACTGTAAAGAGCTTCTTCCTTATATCTAATCTAAACTTCCCCTGTTGAAGTTTAAAGCCATTACCCCTTGTCCTACCACTACAGTCCCTAATGAAGAGTCCCTCCCCAACATCCTTATAGGCCCCCTTCAGATATTGAAGGCTGCTATGAGGTCTCCACGCAGTCTTCTCTTCTCCAGGCTGAACAGCCCCAACTTTCTCAGCCTGTCTTCATACGGGAGGTGCTCCAGTCCTCTTATCCTCCTCGTGGCCCACCTCTGGACTTGCTCCAACAGCTCCATGTCCCTTTTATGTTGAGGACACCAGAACTGGACACAATACTCCAAGTGAGGTCTCACAAGAGCAGAGTAGAGGGGCAAGGTCACTTCCTCTTTGTCCACCTGAAAGATCAGTAAAGGATAGTAATCATTAAGCCATACCAGATGAAAGAGTTTTCTTGTGATTTCTTTTATCCTGTCCCTAGAAAGGCAGCAGACTTCCCCATGAATTGGGTCTGGCTGACATATTGAGTCTTCTGTTTCTCTCAGCACGGAGTCACCAATTACAACCACTCTTTTATTTCTTCTTATTTTCTTAGTAGAGGTGGTCATGCTACAGGGGTTGACTGACTCACCCATGGTGATTCTTCCAACCTAGATGATCCTTTGTCTAGTTCTTCATCTTCCTCATTTTCCTATTCCTCAAGTACCAGAGCCTTCTATCTGTTGTAGGGAGGTACCGAGGAAGGTGACATAGGCTGGGAGGCAATACGCCATCCACACTGAAGGGTAACCTACTTTCAACCTCCACTGCCTTTTAGGTCCCGTCCATCTGTCTGGTGGCAAGAGAGTAGGGGATCCTTAATTTCTTGTGTCTTGTGTGGCTAACTGTTTCTCTTAGGGATGGTAGAGTATGGCTCCAGCAATAAGTCACTTCCTCAGATTCCCTTATACTCCCTAGCCTCTCTACTTCCTCCTGTAGCTCTGTCACCATGCAATAATCCATTCAACTTCAAAATTCCTGTGCTTTTGAAGCTGCTTTCACAAAAGATGTATATTCATGGGAGATCCATGAGTTTGTTCTGTCAGAAATCAAAGGTGGGAGTATAGCTTTAGATGGGTTTTACTTAAGTTTTTGGGCAGATCAACACAATTGAATTAGTGAGAGCCAGGAGAGTTTATCACTTAAAAATTAAGCCAGCAGTTGGAAGCTTTAATCACTTTTTTTAATCTTTTGGTCTCTGTTAATCTTTGTGACAATGTTTCCATCCAGGGGAAAAGAAAAAGAAGTAAAAACTTTCCTTGCTCCCCTGTAGGACTATCCACTTTTTTAAGTCCTTACAAATGTAAAATAGAAACAGTGGTGGTTTGACAGAAGTGGGAAGCAAGGGAAGGAAAAAAATTGCCTACAAGTCTCAGTAGTTCAGGTGGTGAAGGTGATGTGATAGAGGTTCAAACTGCAGTAAGTAGGGGGATGGCATGAGTTCCTCTCTGGAGAAGGGGGAAAGTGGACTTGCTAAAGGCTCTGACTGATGATCCCTGTCAAATTTAGTTGCTGTGACTGAGGAATTTTCCAGCTGAGCTGTTAGCCACAGTCATGGGCTGCAGCTTGCTGTTCTTTTACCAGCGGCAGAGGAATGAGTATATGGTCCCAGAATATTAATTTATACTCCTTTTGTTTCAGTTTAGGCCTTGCTAAATATGACGGGGATTGTTAAACTGAGCCTTCTTACAATCCTCTTGGAGCTCTTGTAACTCTTGCACCCTCATACCTTATAGTGTGATGACTATACTAGATGTTGAGAAAAAAACATATTTCGAGGTAGGATACTCCATTGTAAGGAAGGATCACCCACATTACTGACTGGCAAGTTCTCTTTTACTTTCCTTTTCCCTTTTCATAAATTAGTGAAAAATGTACACTTCCTTGTTTCCTGGGGATTGCACATTCATAGAATCATAGAATCATAGAATGGTTTAGATTGGAAAAGACCTTAAGATCATCTAGTTCCAACCACCCCACCATGGGCAGGGAATCCTCACACTAGACCATGCTGCCCAAGGATCTGTCCAACCTGGCCTTGAACACTGCTAGAGATGGAGCATTTACCACTTTTTTGGGCAACCTGTTCCAGTGCTTCACTACCCTCACAGTAAAGCACTTCTTCCTTATACCTAACCTGAACTTCCACTGTTTAAGTTTAAACCCATTACCCCTTGTCCTATCGCAATTCAACTTTGGCAAAATCCTTGCATCCTCAATGAATATGCCACTGAAGAAACAATGATATATCTGGTGGGAGAAATCAAAGGCTCCAAAGTTAAACAGGAAACCACCAGGTCCTTTGTATGTTATTTCTTATTTCAGGGGTTAATTCTGGTAGTATCAAAAAGTGCTTTTTCAGTTTAGAATTATGAGAGCATGAAATAAAAAAGCACAACATAAAGAATAAAAAGAAATTTGGCTGAAATATTTTTCTAACATTTTCTTTTTTCATTTTACAGAAGTCTTAGTGGGAAAAAAATCAAAGGATAATAAATAGTGCAGGAAAACACAGTTAATTAGGAAAGCTTTGTGACTGGCACAGCACCCAGCTGTTCCAATTAAGACAAGAAACTCTTCATAAAACTAAGCAAGCAAACTCACCACAGTAAAAAGTAGAGCAGTAGAAAAACGTAAAGTTCCAATTCGTGGATGTTTTGATAAGGAGAAAAAAAAGTTGGATGGTTCATTTGTACATTTTTCCTTATTCTTTTTTTACTCTTTTGGCTTGCAAAGCCTAGAATACACCACTGAGGAGTATCAAGAAAAACAAATATACCAGAAGCTGCAGAAACACTGAACAAAAAGTCAGTTAGTGCTCAGATGGACACAGAATGAGCACTTGTGTAATCTTTCATAAATCCCGATGTTCTCACAAATTTTATACAACAGAACATACTTCTAAACATTTTTAAGAGACATCATGATTCACCATCTACTTTAAAAAGAAATCTTCGAAGGAAGAATCAGAAAGAATTATGCATGACTTGCACAGCTAATCACACAACTTGAATAACAAACATCAAATAGTTGCAGCAAACAGCTCATAAGCAACCAAATGTCTGAAAATTATTCATCTAAATAATTCTACTAACACTTAATAATCATACTGGGGAAAAAAAATCACGAACTGCAAAGAAAAACTGAGTGAGTCTGTGAGCATTAAAAAAAAAAATGCTACTGAAATATGATCAGAATACGACATTTGGCTTCAGGGATGACAGAGGACAGGTTCCAATATCACTTCATTCCTAGGACTAACATAGCATTATTAAAGCCATGGGATCATTTTAAGAATCAAGTTCAGTCCAAGACTTTGATTTTATGATTCTTAGACAATCTCTCTTTTAAACACCCAGCCAGCCAGGAAGTTCCTCCACCTTCCACCTGCTGCATTTTCATGGGAATATTCAGATGAAAAAAGCAAAGATTATGATATTACAACTTGCTGCTTTCTGAAAGGGATGGTCCCAATCCTGACACTCTATCCCCTTTTTTCTTCTGGATTCATGGTCCTGCATGTCCTTTTCCTTCAACTGGTCTCAATCCTCACTCAAAGTATTTCCTTCTTAAGCTAGAAAAAACATAGCCCTAGAAGAAGCATGGGTAGCTTTTCCTCTTTGAAGTGAACATTGGTGCTAGGATATCTGAAGAGAAAGCAGGCTGTAGTACAGAGGTGGAAATCAGTGGCCATAGGGAGGGGGAAAAGGGAATTTATTACAGTTTCACGGCTGCCAGTGTTTTTCTATTGTGAAGCTATAATATAGCACAGATATAGATGTGTATAGAACATGGTGATCATTTCTTTCATGGCAGGATATTTCAAAAATGAGGTATTTGAATTAATTCTGTCTTCACTTATGGTACTCAATAGCCAGGAGTATGTTAGTAAGGCATTCTGAAATAAAAATTAAAAAAGGTGGCATAAAATGTGAATTATGCAGAAGAATGTTTTCCAAATAATTGGAATTTTCCATTTGATATCAATATTACAGCAAAATGTCTGCATGTATGTATGTATTCTCAATGCTAAAATGTAAACATTAAAAGCTGTTTATCTTTTAGTGAGCAAAAGGAGCCATCACTAGAAAGTGTGTGTATATATATATATTTATACACGTATGTTCAGAATGAGGTTAACTGAAGAGATAATTTTAAAGTATAATTTCCCCATAATCGCAACGAGAAAATAGAAATTTTTTTTAAAGACCATTTTCTACGAAAGATGCTGAAAAAATAATTTGATATAGTCTCATACAGTGTTTTTATTTGTCAAGATCATGTGTTACAGAGGGAAAAGTGATTCAGCTGAAAAGGCTGATATGTTTTTGATATTTATGTCTATTCTGGCCTTACACAAACTTCCAATGTCTTACTTTTACACAATTGTTTCCTGATGAACATTCTCTTTACTTCTTGTTTGCATCACTAATGCATCTCTTCTGCTCCGTTGCTGGTGTGTTAGGCAGCAGTTAGCTTGACTGATGATCTGAGAAGGAGCATCTGGCTTGTAGGGTCAGGGATCGAAGGCAGAGGCCACCACCACTTGTTGCCAGCTGAGAGTATTTGGAACCTGGTGGGACCTTGTCCTCCATGTATCTCCTTTTAATGCACACCTCCCTGTTTGCAGTTTAGCTCTCTGGCTTCTTCCCAGTCAGATGATCTCCTGCTTTCCTCTCCCCACACCTTACCTGGTTCAGGTGCCTCAAACCCTGAGAGAGAAGTAATTTCAGAGGTTTGCCTGAGGGTGTCAGGCAGGAAGCCACGTCAGACAGAGCATGCTGTCTGACCCAGCTCTAATGTTGTGGATTGCTGCCTGCAGGATGCCTGTAGCGTGTCTCCAGGTGTCCACATGGTACTGCTAGCTCTCTGAGCCTGAAATACAATTTAGACCTAGTTAGTGGGAGCAGCACAAGAAAGGGACTCTCATTCAAAGAGCTACTCTAGGGAGGGAACACATCACTTTGAAACTCTCTGAGGAGGCTTTGCTTGGCTCCCTGCTTGTCCATCTGTCCTCATGACATTGACAGTTAACAGACCTGTTTCCCAAAATACATTTCATACTTATGAAGAAGAAAGTCGGGAAAAAAAATCAAAATTTTTTTTAACAATTTGCCCTGATAATTCTTGTTTTCTAAGCAAAAATTCAGTGTAAGCTTTGAAACTATCATCTAAACTTATTCCTGACAAAAGCGTATTGACTTTTCCCCAACATTATGGATTGCTGTTCCTTTTAAGGGGCCATACGCACTTAAATTGCAAGGGGACAGGACTCAACCTAGTATATCTTATTATAACAGATATTCCTACTTAGTATCACCTAGAAGATGAAGGAACTGAGAAAATTGATGATGTTTATACAGTGCTTATATGGAGCTTAAAATCCTTTTTAGTTTGTGTATTTACTACTTTGGATACTGTGTTCAGTCCTGGGCCCCCCATTTCAAGAGTTGCTGGAGAGGACCAAGAGAAAGCTAGCAAAGCTGGTGAAGGGTCTGGAGCACAAGTCTTCTAGGGATTGGCTAAGGGAACTGGGGCTGTTTAGTGTTGAACTTGGCAGTCCTGGGGTAATGGTTGCACTCATCAGATCTTAAGGTCTTTTCCAACCTGTTGATTCTATGATTCTGTGATTCTGCTTCCTAGTATTTAAGGACTTATTAACTGTCCATAGCCAGGCAGCACTAAAACTGACAGAAGTGTCTAGAATTTAGCTTATGGAAAAAAGTTCTCAAGGCCTTTGCAAATAACTCTGTTAGGAAAAGAGTACAAAGGGTAATGTATTGTTCCTCTACCTAAATACTGTTCCTCTGCCCCACAAAACAGACCATGGATTCCTTTCCTAATTCCTTTTTTCTTATGGAAAGAAACTAGCCCATGACAGTAGTCACATCCCCTTCAGCGGAGATAAACGTCAGCTTGTTGTTGAAGGAAATTTTCACAATACTTTCTTATCATCTAAATGAATTCCCACTGCATGAATCTTCCTTTCTATTGCAACACCTGATATGCTTGAGACATTTCTCTTTCTCTAAATTTCATTTTGTGGATTTCACATTGTATATTCTATATTGTTCACTGTAGTGGAAATGTTGAAAAGGTTAAGTCAGAAAGATGTGTGCTTATTTTTGCCTTTAAAGTGGTGATTAAATATTGATACACTCCTGTGATACTCTTCTATATTTCTGAATCAATTTTTTTCTGGCATCAGGTTATTCATATTTTCAAATCTCTCTTCTTACTTACACACGGAAACAGCTGTGATCCTAGAGGAGGAAAACTAAACCCTCATAAACCACATAGGCTTTCACATTCAGACCAAAGATTTGTGTTAACTTTGTGTATAACAAACACGGTTTTAAACCCTGCCACCTATAGGCTGCTCTGTCAGTGATCCTAACTGGAGGTTAATTCTCTTAATTTCAGACAGTGGAAAGGACTGAGTGAATAATCCTCACATGCTTCAGTGCCATGTAAACTGTTCTCCGTATAAATCTTGATAATGCTTTTTAGCTCATTTGACTTTTCTGTGACACAGATTAGGATATATTGAGATACTGCCTTCTGACAGCAGGACTGTGTGAGCATTAATGTCCTGCTGATGGCAATAAACAAATGAAGACACTAATGTCTTTGATAAGTATAGATAGGTTAGATTGCTGTACCAGAAAGTGGAGTTGGTGAGGTAGTAGAAAGAGGTGGTGAGAGATCATTCCAGTCATCCAGACTGCACAATTTTATTGCCATCTTAAATAAAATTGAATGACAAACTTGTATCCAGCTTCAATGAGCTTAATAGCTTTTTGCTGTCACTTTTTCTGATTGGCATGTGAGCTGAAAACAAAGGGAATTCCCCTGACTTCCTGAAAGTTTCCTTGGTCTTTATTTTTCTACCTTTTTTGCTGAGCTCAACCTTTCTTCTTACATAATTTTTGCTTCTACATTACAATATTGACTACTTCTAATTTTCCTTATCATGGAAGAATATAGTTTATATTGGTTTCAGGATACTGTTTTTCTGTGACGGTTTGTCTCTCCGTTGTCACAATAACAGTTTTCCCATTGTTGTATTTTGGGAAAGTGAGGTAGGTTACCTATTTAAGGCAAGTTAGACCTAAATATATATGAAGTTGAATTTTTTCCATCTATATTCAAGTCCGAATATATATGTGTTACCTTGTGAGAACTTCAGGAAATTCCATCCATTCCATACCCTTAGCATGTAAATGATATTTTGGCTGTACTGCACATAAAACACTGACCTTCCCTCTCCCCACCCTTCACCACACCTGCCTGGACATTCTGGGTCTGTTTGGGTGCAGATTTAGACCGCAACTATACCATTTGTTTCACTCAAATTGTGTATGTTGTAAAACAGTATTTCATCTCAGTAAGTCAAGTCAGTGGGAATTTCACTGATGTCCTAAGAGAAATGAGGCCAAATTCTAAATTTATTGTAAGTCAGCATCACATGCCTCAGCTGTGACTTTGTAAGTAACTCAACACTGCTAGCACTTGGGATAAAGCACTGAAACTTGACCACTGGGACATGATCTGTTAGCACAGATCCTAGCACACTTTTGGCCTGGACCGAGTGGCACTGCACTGAAAAATTCCCAAGAGTGCTGAGGTTTGTAAAGGATGAAGAACTGTTTACAGCAAGTGGTTCACAGGTAGCCATTTTGTTTTATTTCAGTAGCAGGGACATGGCCAGACCATATCAGCCACTCTTAGGGCAAGAGAATGTTACTTTTGAAAGAATAGATATAAATTTCTTAATGCAGATGTAGCTATATTGACCAAAATTAAGTGTGACAACTATTAAGAGTATAATGAATGCCCAGACAATGGAAACAAACTTTTTAATACACAGTTTAAAAAAGTTGACAATTGAGATGGTTTGGGATGTTAATTTTCTTTTCTTCTTTTTTCTCTCTTTTCTCTTATTCTCTTTTTCATAAATAATTAGTTAACCTATGGCAAGGGGAATAACCTAAAGTTCATTTTCTATGCTTAAATAAAACATTAGCTGGTTTAGCATTTTCAGATTTCAAAAGCTTCTTTCAAGAGGTAAAAGAGAGTTCTTAGATATTAAAGACTAAAGCCAGTGATAATTGCCACTGGGTTAATTGGGAATGAGAGAGAGCAAGCTTGGAACCCACTCACATTAGTTATAGATTAATGAAGCCAAGGAAAATAATAAGTTAGCATTGTAATTGATAAAGCTATATCAAAGGCTATATGTTTTCCTTGAGTTTTTTTCACTAATTATATATATCCAGAATTCTCTGCTCTTACTTTCTCAGTTCACCACAAAGCAATTAATAGTTGAAATCCTCATACTCTGCAAATCCAGGATAACTTCACCTCTCTCTTCCACAAGGGCAGGATTTCATCATGCAGGCAGTCATTGCTGCTGCATGGGGAGAAAGAGCGTATAATAGATCCTTAATCCTCTCAGAGAAATCTGTATTTCTTTGCTATGCTAGAGTCATGCAGTACATCTCATTTGCCTTTCAGGAACTATAATATGATTCTATCAGCAGATAATTTCTAAGGTTTCTCAGGAGGAAAGGGCAAAAAAAATAAGGATTACCTCTTATGCAAGATAAACATTTAAGTAGGAGAATATCTCTACCCATCTCTACACATATTGATATACAGTAGTTAATCACAGACATTTGCTATCTGAAAGTTCAGTTCCTTGTCAGAGAAGAACATTATCAGGAAAGAATTTGTTTCACTTTGATTGAGGTTAAATGAACTGCCTGTCTCATGCCTTTGATTGACCTAGGAGCGATACTAAATGTTTAGGTTGAGCGTTAGCCTAGATGTTTAACTTTTATATGGGAAAGAATCCACACCATCCTACATACACACAAATTAGAACTTAGGGATTGGAAAGTTAATAGTCATTGGATCTTGATAAATGGCTAGTAACTCAGCTGAACAGGGTTATTTTCACATAGGATTACCATGAGAGTCCAACAGACTATTAAAGTGTTAAGATCCTGGATGACTGAAAGACACAGGTTGCAAGCTCTTAGATGATATCTGGGAAAGATTTACATTTGAGGAAGAGTTCTGCAAAGACTCTGGCTCCAAGGAAGAAATTTAGAATTTGCTGTTATAGGTAGAAGAATGCTGCTAGTCTGAAGGCTTATAGGGGTATCATAGGGGAAGTCCACCTCTCTTAAGTGCACCTACTGTGTAGATAGCTACATCTGAGCACATTACCTTAGGATCCCTTGACAGATTGACAGGCAGACAGAAAGCAATCAAGCAGGATAACAAAAGAGAAAACTCTTAGGAGCTGTTTATTATGAGGGTTTTTTTTCTCTTCTGCTTATAATTAGAATTTAAAGTCATTAGATCAGATGTAAATTTATAAGTTGCAGACATTTAATTGGGTCAGACAAATGTTACTATATATCCCCTAAAGGTACAGCCTTAATGATAACCTCTCTTCATGTATAATTTTCTTTAGATGGAATTTCAGAACTGAGGACATTTACTAGAGGTTTTCATCCATCTCTCTTGTACGGAGCTCAGATGAAATGTGTCTCTTGCCTTAATGATGCACTAGATTTCCCATCCGTATACTCAACAGAAGTCAGTTTATGTTCGAGATGTTTTCTTTCCTTTTCAATGTACTGGACTGATTTAGTATAGTACAATAAAAGCAGTACTTTTTCTGGAAATCCCAGAGGAAAACATGACAGTCTTATTTCAGACACAGTGGCCAGGAACATATTTATCCCAGCAGCACAAACAAAACTAAAATAACTCCCTGCTTGGAAGCCTAACTAATCCTCCTTAGTAGGTATGGGAGCTCAGTCTGTAGGAACTGCACAGTGACTGCAGAAACTCTGGGTGAAAGAACTGAGAACATCCCTTAGCTATGGAGTCTGGATGGAGGGCAGGGTCCTTGATGAAACAGGAAATATTAAATAGAAATTGCATTTCTCCTAAACCCTTCCTTGTGTTTCTGCTAGTAAATTAAGTTCCTGAAAAGGGGTCACATGTAAAAGCCTGTCCTATAGCCATTCAGGGGCTGTTCAGGTAGAGTACATCTATGTCTCTAAAGCTCATTGAAAGGTTTGATATTGGCATTTCACTGGTGTGGAGACCACTGAATATCATGTCTTCAGCAGTCTTCCTTTACAAAGTTCAAATACTATGTCCCTTGCAGTATATTGCAATGAAGATAATGTATTGATGGAAATTTTTGTGAGGTAATACAGGTCTTGGTTATTATTTCCTGAATTGCATAATTAACTGAAATATTCCCCAAAATTGTCTATACTTCTCCAGTGTGTGTTGTAAGATGAGGTTCTAGCACTTGGGCTCACTCTGAGTAGTAAGTTTTTTATCTATAAGTAGGTTGTTCACAGAGTAGTCACTAATCACCAACATAAGTCCGGATGGCAGAATCTGACCTTGAAACACTACAATGCAGTTGAACAGTTGACAGCATTTAAAAACTATTGAAATCCTATTAATGGGGCTTCTGTTTAATTTGCACTTTCAAAGAAAACTGTAGTCCTGGAAAAATTATTATCCATCAAAGACAACATTATTGAGACATTACAATGAATATTAGTCTGGGGTAATATGTAAATCTGGATGTCATTTGCATGACAATGCAGTCTAACCCACCCCATGCTTCCAACTGACAGCCCAGTACCAACACATAAACTGTAAACAATAAAATGGGACAGAATGCCTCAGCAGGGGTCCCGCAACATGCAACCTCAAGAGGAACAAAACGTCTCCTGCAGACACAAAGCTGTATCCGTTAGTTTAATAGCAGTGAAACCAATTCAGAAGCTTTCTGGTTAAAGATCTGACACAATTTCCAAGCTAGTCCTCAACATTGCTGTCATGGTCTACTGTAACTTATGTTTTGGTTAGACCCAAAGAAGTTTAATCAAGCAAAATTGCAGAAATACAAATAATTACAGCATCACCAAGAAAAGACCAAGCTTCTTTTTACTAGGACCTAACATTGCATGCTTCAAAAGGTACTGTCTTCAAAATAGTTTTGATAGAGGGATTAGGAACAGGACAGTAGAAATACATAAGCCTTTAATCTATAGGTCACCCGTTAAAATTTGGCTTACAATGGCAGTGTTTGCAAGCGACTGACATCTGTGAGAAGCTTGTGTAAACTGTCAAGGCTTCATTGGTGTCAGAGAAACTAAAATAATTTAGTTTGATATCAGATGCCTGAAGTCTGTCCCTTAGTCACTGGGGGTGGAAAATTCTCTGTATGATTCATAATTCATAAGTGAATGCATCCAAAAACTGTGACTGTATTTTGGCTCTACTGCATACTGATCTCACATGCCTTCAAATCTAAAGAATGAAAGGGCTGATAAACTCTCTTGTCCATTCTCTCATCTTCCAAATCCTTTCTCTAGCCTCACTTCTTCAAAGAGGCTTTAAACTCCTACAATGCAATGTAAATGAGAAGAACTCTACTGAAGTTTCCAGTACCACAGAATATGAGCAGCATGGCTGGAGAAATAGCTCTACTGCCAGAAATGTACCCACCATAAAAAACAATGCACTCTGAAGTAGCATTGAGGTTAAATTTCATTTGAGTCATGCAAATAATCTGATGGATTCCCTGTATCACTACAGGTAGTAAGATCAGAGGAGTCAGCAACTGAAGGCACCTGGAGAATGGCTAGGTCCAGAGACCTGCCTTGTTGGTACTGAGTGTGCAACACACTCCATAACTATATTGATGTTCACTATATATTGACTAGGGAAGACTGTGCACCTCAGGCATGAAAACCTAAAGATAAGCATTATCTATTGGGGAGGAGCTGATTGGCTATGAAGGGGTATCTCTGAGATCCCCCAACTTGACAGAGCTGGAGTCAAGCACCTTCTTTTACAGTCCACAGTCTTCTCCAGAGTTTCCTTTTATTCAGTGTTTGGGAAGACAGTGGTCTCTTTGCTTTTAGCATCTGTAGAGATGCTTTCACCTGCCTTCTATATTGTAACTTGCTGGATGTAATCTTCCTTTCAAAGTAGGAAATTTGGTTTTTCTTTCTTTCTTGAGTTGATGTCAGTCATGCAGGTTTCTAGTCTCCAGTGAGAGCTCACTGAGAGATCTTGGTGTTTCTGTCTTTACATCAAACATGATTGCAAAAGTCACCATCTGAAATAAAAAAATGAGCTCAGGCAGCAGCTGCTTGAACCCACCAGATGCTATGGCTTCTCTTCTGACTGAAAAGCAAATGAATTTGTGTCCTTGAGAAGGAAGATGGCCCTCTTTCCCACATATGTCTGTGTGCTAACCATTGGATTATAATATGAAAGATGGACATTGTCACTCTACTCAATAGGAAGTGTTTGTATCTCTACTTAATGAAGTGTGTGACTGAACTGGTAAACTGGTAATCTGAAAACATCTGCCAGTTCAACCGCCTGAGGGGATGTTGCTGCTAGGGTGGTATCAAAGCAATCACACATGAACACCTCTAAGCATTCACAAAAGTGGAATTCAAGGAGCTTCAGAAATGTTTAAATTATCTTACAAATACCGTAATAGAATAGCCTCTTGCAAAACTTGTCAGCTGTATACCTGAATAGACAAATACAGAGTTTGGGTTTGAAGTCTTGTTTGATGCATCCAGAGTCTATATGTGAAGAACTTTAGCAAGTTTAGGAAAATTTCTCTAGCTTAACACTGAGTAAAATGTAAATGACCTTCATAGCCACACTTTACCTCTGCAGACTTCCAGTCTGATATACGGAGTTTCACCACTTTCTGGACAAAATTTGTTTTTTTATATTTTGTGAAGAATTCTGACATTCTGAAATTTGCTGGCTTTTAAAACAAAATAGACTTTTAAATGTTTTGTTTAGAGAACTTCTGAGCTTTCCATGCTGTTGTTTTGGCATTTATATTGCATTTTTTCTATGTATGCTTGCATGATAGAATCTATAATACATGACAAATTGGGAGTGAAGGACTCTGACCTTGGTTGTTTTTTGTTTGTTTTTTTTTTTTTTTAATGAAACCAAACATTTGAATACTTTCCCCTGAAAATTTTGACAAAATTGTCATGTTCTTGAAGAAAGTTTCATTTTGTCCAGTCAGCATTCTGCCATGTTCTTTTGGAACACTTTTTTACAGGTTCTAACTAAATTCACATGAGAAAGGTAAAAGCAGCAATATGGCAAACAATGCCTATGATATTTCAGAGAACAACTGCTTGACATTTATATTAGATTTCTGGCCGACTATTACAATATCTTTGATGAGTGAGATCTTGATTTAACTCCACATGGAGGTACAAATGCACCTCCCAGAGCCTGTGAAGATGCATTGCCAAGGAGAAAGAGCAGATGGTGTTTGCCTTGTCCCTGCCCCCTGTGTATTACCCAAAGGGATAACAGCTTTACACTGCACCTTGGCTCCACGGAAACCTGATGAGGGAAGATCCCATGTGGTTGAACTGAATGAACCCATTTCCTGCTGCTCCTTTCCTAAAGGTGTAGAAAACAAGTCTGGGAGATACCTCAAGAGGCCATGTAATCCATTCCCTCCCCCAGATGGCGTCAGCAGGTTCATGGTTGACGCAACATAGTTTTGGGGGCTATGTCAGCTGAGTGTTTAATGTGCAGTGAGTTGGGGATTAATGATTGAGAATCTTTGTCAGAAGGTGGGATGTTTATAGCTTTCTTTCCTGAATTAGAGACTAAGCATTCTGGTAAACAACATTAGAGTTTGGGAGATGCTGAACCTTACAAAAGACAAGAAATTGCAGAGCGACTGGGAAATAGTACCATGACTATAGGAGAGGAGCTCCTCATGGCTTTGATCCAGGGAAGGGACAGGACCCATTGCTTCATGAAGATGCTTCTACTCATTGCTCTTAGAGATGTATCCAAATGCATGACTTTCAGAGAGTTTCTACTTGTGTGCTCTCTTTGGTGTGCAGAAAAGCATTTATTCTCACAGGACAGGGAGGTGCCCAGTACACTGTAGTCCCCAGATCAGTGCTGTAGCTGCAGGCGTGGCTTCTTCTCTATGCTTTGTTGGCTACTGACAATCTTCCAAATACATGAATGTCTTGTAGGGAGCAATGACTGTAGTGTAAAATATCCTGTCAAGTCACCTGCTTCAGGGAAAGAATTTAAACCTTGCTGAAGAGTCATAGAATCATAGAATCATAGAATAGTTAGGGTTGGAAAGGACCTTAAGATCATCTAGTTCCAAGCCCCCTGCCATGAGCAGGGACACCACACACTAAACTATGTCGCCCAAGGCTCTGCCCAACCTGGCCTTGAACACCTCCAGGGTTGGAGCATTCACAGCTTCCTTGGGCAACCTATTCCAGTGCCTCACCACCCTCACTGTAAAGAACTTCGTCCTTATATCTAACTTAAACTTCCCCTGTTTAAGTTTAAAGCCATTACTCCTTGTCCTACCACTAGAGTCCCTAACAAAGAGTCCCTCCCCAGCATTCTTATAAGCCCTCTTCAGATGGTGGAAGGCTGCTATGAGGTCTGCACACAGTCTCCAGGCTGAACAGCCCCAACTTTCTCAGCCTGTCTTCATATGGGAGGTGCTCCAGCCGTCTTATCCTCATGGCCCTCCTCTGGACTTGCTCCAACAGCTCCATGTCCCTTTTATGTTGTGGACGCCAGAACTTTACACAATAGTCCCAGTGAGGTCTCACGAGAGCAGAGGGGCAGGATCACCTCCTTTGACCTGCTGGTCATGCTTCTTTTGATGCAGCCCAGTATACGGTTGGTTTCTGGGCTCAAGCGCACACTGAAGCCGGCTCATGTCAAGCTTCTCATCAACCACCACCCCCAAGTCCTTCTCCGCAGGGCTGCTCTGAATCTCTTCTCTGTCCAGCCTGTAGCTGTGCCTGAGGTTGTGCCGACCCAGGTGTGGCACCTTGTACTTGGCTTGTTTAAACTTTGAGAAAGTGAGTTGTTAGATTGTGAACATCAGCCACCACCTCAGGTAGATCTTATGTCTTTATACAGACAGGCAGATGGTTGGACCCTTGGTCCTAGCTGAGGTTGAAAAAGTCACGTTTGTTGGTTTATGGGGTAATGAGCTCCTCATGGTGCTTGCAATATCTATTTCTCTGCATTTCTTAAAAACAATCACTATCATGGCTAACATGTATAAGTGTACCAATTTCTGGAAGTCGGAATAAACTTAAAATTGTTATAATAATCAATTTGGGCTAGATTGTGCCTTAAGGCACAGCCCTAAGCAAGGGCTGGTCCATAAACTAAAAAGAATAGGTTGGATTTTATTTCATTTCCTTCATTTCCTCCTCTGCTCCTCCTTCTCCTAAAGAAAAACAGGGAGAGGGAGGAAGCTAAATGCAAAATTCTCCTCTAGCTCTTTCTGCGTGTCACTGTATCTCTGAACAGAAGTAATGAGACATTTTGGCAATGCTGGACTCTTTCTCTAGGCACTGATCCTTTCTAGTCCCCAAGGGCTCCCAGCTTTCTCAGCTTTTTCTAGCTCCTCCAGGTCACTTCCTTATGCTTCTGCATCAGATTACTTTAGACAGCTGGATTCTCTTTCTTGGCAAGTGCAACCTGACAGGTCCTTGGCATGTTTGCCTATATATGTCACATCTTCATTACCTCAACCCTGTTGCAGCCTTCTTTGAGTGTCCCCACCTCCTATTTTTCCCTACCTTGGATAGGTATTTATACCTCTCAATGTTACAATGAAATGGGGGACAGGTTGCAGGGTGAATTCTACTGGCTCAGCCAGTTTGCGAATGGGACATCTGTGAGCTGAAGAAGTGGAGTGAAGCCCCCATCTATTGCCCATCTGTTTCTGCAAATGAGCTTATAATTATTTTTGGCTACCCAAGTGCTGCACAGGGAATTCACTATTCCTTTGCTGGAGTATTTGGTATTTTTAGGCACTTGACTGAGAGATCTACATTACAACCCTGCTGACTCTGAGCTCCCCAAATAATCAGTGGAGAGAGAGAGAGATGAACACACTGGAGGGAAACATGCATCTTGAGGGTGGTTACTTACCCTCTGGAGTTGCCTGTATCTCCCTGTAGGGAGATGCTGGGAGAATAGACTTTTTTTGCCTCCAGTTACATGTTGTGGATGTGGGTACTTGTTTCAGACAACAAACTGACAGGCATGTTACATTGATTTGTTTACTCTTTTTTATGATAAAAATGATCATGTACCATGAATCATTCAAAGTTACGTGAATCGCTTTGCTGTTCTCACTGTCTGACCTTTTTCATTTGATCGCTGTTGATTCTTCCATTTACAAGAAGGAATCAAAAAATCGTGCTAACGTCAAATACAGTTTATTTTGAAATTTAAGATCTCACACTAAAGGAAGAAAAAAGTTCATCTATTCATCTGTCTTTTAGTGCATTCAGTGGGTCACACTATTCCTGCATCAAACTGAGACTGTTTTTAATGGAATAAAAAAAAGGAAAAAATATTAAGCCTGAAGACTCAGTTATTGCTAGTTCCCTACTCACATAAGTCAGCAACATGGGATTTAAGGTGTCAGAATGACAAAGAACAGTTCAATTTGTTCTAACATTGCACCTATACTCCTGGACATATTAGACAGCTATAAAATCTCAAAGAGGCACCGTTGAAAATTATCTGTGTTAAAAGGGGGCAATTAGTGGGCAAGATGAAATGAGGGTACAGTTGTAATTATTTCATATCTTGAAACAAAAAGGAATGGCTGAGTTGTAATTTCACTGTTAAGGAAATTCAAGGCTTCTAGAAAAAAAAAAAAAGAAACTTTTTAGAACTAATTGCTTGGCTCTAATTAGAGAATGTAACCTTTGGAGGAATAGTGGCTGTTGAAACTCCAATTTTATTTGCATATATTAATATGTACATGACAATTACACCCCCAGGAAAGTACAGCCTGTGCCCCAAAAGCCTAGTTTTAAATTTAGAAGCAATAAGGAAATTCTAAACAACTTAAGAACACTTTCAGTGCTTATGTAGACTTAGGATCCATTTTATGAGGACTTAGGAGTGCTGAAATGACAAATCTTGTTTGCATTTTAGACAATGTAGAGATGTACGTGTTTATGTTCAAATGTTTATACACAGCTATCTGTACTATCTATATCTACACATGTGTAGGTGTGAAATATATATATATCTAAATACAGAGATATACATGAAAGCTCTCAATATTTAGTTTGTATTTGCAATAGATATTGGTAAGGGGGTTTTCCCGTCATACCCAGCAGTAACAGAGAGATGTAGGAAACCTTTCATTGTTGCTACCAAAGAATTGATAAATGTGGTTATGTGGGTAAACATGAGAGAATTTAGGAAACTTGGTGTTGTGGCTGGGGCACCCCAGGCATTAAAACATCACTACAGCTTTGTTGAAATGTCTGCTAATGGTCTCGCATGTAACCTAATGGCAATTCTAAACTATTATCATTGAAACCTTGATTACATCGACAGTGAGAATAAGAGATAGAATTACCTCTTAATACTAAAGGGAAGATCAGCTGGGTTGCAGGTAATCATATTAGATCCAAACACTACACTGAAGAAAAACTCTTTCTGCTGTTTCTTATTCAGATATGCCCTATAAAAGATTACAGAAAAAATAGGAAATAGTGTGAATAACTAGTCAAGAAGTTAAGAAAATCTGGGTTATCACTGTCTCCATTAATAGAGAGTTTGAGAAATTAGAAAAGAAAACATCTATGAAACCTCTACTGGATAGCAATTGGCAACTCCATTTGGATGGAGCTATAGAAAATTTATTGCATGGAACAGTTTTGTGGTGACTGATGAATGAACAGTAGCTTTTCCAACCTATCTGCAAATTCTCTGGTAATTTTATATTCTTATGTTTTTACAACATTTCAAACACTTTGAATTATCTTCCTCTTTTTTTGGTAAAGTGTTCTGGCTGCAGCAGCAGAATTATTACATTCAATGATCAGAGGTGTTGTTGCAGTTCACTGAACACCTAGTCATGCATACATGAGAAGTTACGAACCTTCTCACATGTGTGTGTGTTTGTGTATGTTTAACAACCCAAAATACATAAAACATTTCAGAAAAAATCAGATGAAGACTTTTGAAGAGGAAATATCAGAACAGAATAAAGATGGCAACAACCAGTTTATTTTCATAAAATCTTCAAAATAACAAATCTGTGATTTCAACTAAATTTTCTCTAACAATCTTCATTATTTTGAAATATCAAAATTATAAAATCATGTTATTGCATGAAATAAATAGCTACAAAACAAAAGCAAACAAAATCCTTCACTATTTCTTATGCAATTTTAATGAAAATTTTATGTAATTTTATGAAAAATAATACAATTACTTTCTATTTGTTGCAAAACATATGTCTACCTAAAAATCAGGAGGGTTCTGGATCCGAAATTCTGCAGTTTCTGGTGCAAATACTTTGAAAATACAGTAATATATATAAATGCATATCCACAAATATATATATAAACAAAGCCCCCAAAATGTAGTTGACATAATGTGATAAATGTGTAAATTAATATTCTAGAACAAAATCTCAAAATCTGACATTGTAAATTTTTGACAGAAACAGGCTAGATAAACCTCTTGAAGTATTTAATACCATTTTACCGTTAAAAAATCTGTCATCTTTAGTCTACACAGCTATTAGACCTTTTATCTACAGAGTCAAAGATTCCAAATTCAAGATCTGTGATATCTGAGAAAATAGATTCTTGATCCTTAAGAAAACTCTACTTTTGAAAATGGGGGTGCTTTATCAATGCATAAAAATGAAACCAAAGTTTGGGCAGCTGCGTTTGAGAATCCTGTTCAGTGCTTTTAGTTAATAAGGGCAAAATTCATTCACCACCATAAGACAGCAAAGCGGCATGCAGCTTAAATCTACGCAAGACTTCAGAATTTAACCTGGACAGATATGCTACATCTATCTTAGTATATTAGATAATCCTAAGGCATTGGCAGAGGCACTGGACACTAGTTTTCAGCTGCCAGCATGATCATGGCACACTCAGCAAGCACTGTGCCATTTCCTGAAATAGTTTAGGGATTAATATATTCCAGGGATTAGCCCTAGCTTGAATGTTGTTAGCTTCCTGTGGGATGCAAAACTCGTGAAAAGTTTGAGTATGGGTAGATGATAACTGCTTATCTCAGGGCCGTTAGCTAGCGGCCGTTAGGTAACAAACTTGTGCTCCTTAGCCAGAGTCTTAGACCGACTTCACATTGGGAATTTCATCCTAAATGAATACAAAAAGCTTTAAATTCCTTTCCTAATGAAATGGATTAATGGCAGGTACTTCTTTCATAATCTAGATGTCAAGTTTATCTCTGAAATGATTTATCTAGGTGTTTCTTTAAAGCAGAAATGAAAATTTGTTTTCCATATACATGGGACATATTTTTCCGATGGCCGAATTGAGAAGAGGCAGACCAAAGTGTAGATTTCTAAGGTGAAGGATAATGTCTGTAGTTTATGTTCAAAGAAATACCTGATTTTAGTGAAAGCAAAGGCAGTTCATCACATTTAAAGTGATGTTTAGAATCACATTCATACTTACTTATAGTGATGCCACTGAAACATCTTAGCTTAAGCTGCTGTACAGGTCAGGCTCTGGCCACTGCTAAATTTATTTGCATTGCACACCACCAAAACCCATAGTAAGCCATTGACGGTGCTCATTTTTTTGACAGAATCTTGAGGCTTTCAACTGGGTAACTTCTTGTCCTAAGGGGAAAATGAAATATATGAATAAAATAATAAGTGAAATTTATGACAGTGCTGTTTCTGAGACACAAGTAATGTGTCTTCATATGAAAGCGAATGCTTATTCATTTAGTGGTGTAAATGATAGCATGATGTCAGAGTCAGTGTATGGCACAGGGATCATTCACATCTTGTTAGAACCAGTGATTACAGAGGAGTCATTTTGTAGTTCAACAGCATTATTGAGGCTTATTCTCTGTAACAAATGATATCTTTTATTTTATTTTGTGATTATCCAACAGATCACTGAACCATAAAGTCTGCTGCTCCCAGCTAACAGTAAGAAATACCAGGGCCATATGTCTCTCATGGAACTGTTACTGTTCTGTATATAATTATCATTTTTCTATCTGCCACTCACAGTGTGCAGGTCAGACTCTAGTTACCTCTGATATTTTTGACACTCTGACAGAAACGGTAGGAGATAGAAATTTTGTAATAATAGATGTAATGATTAATCATTATTCTTTTCCCCAAGTCACTGTGAAAGATTGTTTTAAAATTCAATTAAAAATTTCAGCCCGACATTAAAGCCATTTAGTATAACATCTGACTTGCATAAATATGTACAATATCATCTTCATGATAGCAATTTCTATTTTTATTCACTTACTAAAACCAGTAAGATCAATGATCTTTATATTCAGTGACCATCTAGACAAGATGCTATATGGATTTTGAACCACAAAACCATTTTCATATATATATACATATATATATTTACTAATATGACACATATCACATTTGATTATATTCCCATTTTTTTCAGCTTACAAAACTTATGCTATCTAATCTAAGTCCTGTAGATTCAGAACTACTCTGTGAACGCTCTCCTAAGAAGAAAGCTTAAAGGAATTATTCATTTGTGTATTTTTCCACATTAACACATAAAAAAATATTCAATACAACCAAGCTAAAAGCACACATGCCAGTCATCCTTTTCTTTTAGTATGTTCAGACAGGACAGAGAAATTCTGAAGTCGTTTTATAAGCTGTAGTATGCTGGGTCATTTCCATTACAGAAACATCTGAATCATAGAATCATAGAACCATAGAATAGTTAGGGTTGGAAAGGACCTTAAGATCATCTAGTTCCAACCCCTCCTGTCATGAGCAGGGACACCACACACTAAACTGTGTCGCCCAAGGCTCTGTCAAATCACACAAAGAATGTAATTTTTACCTATTTAGCCAGAAATACTAAAAAAATCCCAAACTTCTGAAAAAATTTTTCGAAGAGCAACCCACAAAATTAAATGAAATTTCTAAATAAACGAATACTGAGTCATCAGAAATAAAAAACTAAAACAATCTTCTCAGCTCCATTTTAAGGAAGACTACTTAGAAGGCTGTAGTGTAGAGTATTCTGAATAGGAACAAAATGCATTAGTTTTTGAGGAGTTAGTGTATACAGCCTGTTGAAGGATAGGACAGGAAAGGATATCTTTAAGCCAATGGTTTTGAGGACCGTATGCTGGAAAGATCTGCTTACAGCTCTGAGCTGTAGGAGCCTGGCAATAGAAAGACGATACATCTGAAATATTGATGATATTTTAATTTGTATAGAAAAGACACAAGACGCCTTATGATATCTCCTGGGATAACTGATGAGGCATGTGTTTTTCAGGAGACCATGCTCAGAGCTTCCAGAGAACTAGGAGCAAGCTCAACCCAGTAACGCCTGAAGTCAAGAAGCATGTTTTAGCCTGGGAGAAAAAGAAAAACCAAACCTGCTAGGTTTTGCTACCCTTGAATGTGTCTGGAAGAAATTTGCTTCTGTTTGTCCATCGGAGTAAAATCACAAGGCAATGAGCCAGCTGGAGGGACAGCTTGAATGAAAACTGAGACATGACTCACAGGAGATGAGCTGGAGGAAGAAGGTACCATTAGAATCTAAAAACTGCCTAGAGAGACAAAATGGAATGTCTGAAAACTGGGGTACGCTAGAATTCCCTACTACTAATTCTTGCTGCTCTGGTCATTAGACAGCTCATTTACCAGCCTGGGTTCAGTTTATAGTTATCACAATAAGCAATGTCCATTAGCTTAACTAGTTTTTAATTTTTGACATATTTGTAGACAGAAGTCACCCCTGCATTATCTTCATTGCAAACACGTCAAGTTTTTCTAGGGAACTATCCCGCATACCTAATATTAACCATCTAATTTAAGTGACTAAATTAAGAAGCTCTCTGTAGTCTCTATAGCTACACCCACGTTAGTAAAATAAAAGGGCCAGAGCATGACCAAGATAATGATTATTAATCTCATCCCTGCCATGATTTTGCTTTGGGCCAACTCGCATGGTGAGCAGTACAGGGTCTAGCACAACTGAGGGAGAGTTCTTTTACCAGTATATATTTAGCCAACACAACCAATGGAAAACAAAAGATTTCTCTGAAGGATTATTCCAGTAAGTATAAACTAGATGCTTTGACTATCCCCTGAAGGACCCTACCTCTTCTCACTGGCTTACGATATGGAGCTGTTGGAGCAAGTCCAGAGGAGAGTCACAAGGATGATAAGAGGGCTGGAGCACCTCCCGTATGAAGACAGGCTGAGAAAGTTGGGGCTGTTCAGCCTGGAGAAGAGAAGACTGCGTGGACACCTCATATCAGCCTTCAGTATCTGAAGGGGGCCTATAAGGATGCTGGGGAGGGACTCTTCATTAGGGACTCTAGTGGTAGGACAAGGGGTAATGAGTTTAAACTTAAACAGGGGAACTTTAGGTTAGATATAAGGACAAAGTTCTTCACAGTGAGGGTGGTGAGGCACTGGAATAGGTTGCCCAAGGAAGCTGTGAATGCTCCAACCATGGCGGTGTTCAAGGCCAGGTTGGACAGAGCCTTGGGTGACATAGTTTAGTGTGTGGTGTCCCTGCTTATGGCAGGGGGGTTGGAACTAGATGATCTTAAGGTCCTTTCCAACCCTAACTATTCTATGATTCTAACAGTAGCAGATACGGTGTGTACATTTTTCGGTTGGATGCCTAAAGTTGGTGTGTAGATGAAAAACCTACAGAGGCAGGATCCCTTTCAAGCCCAAGAGAATTCACACTGTAAGGAACAAGTGTAAAGTCCAACTGAACTTTGTTCTTTAAATGTTTCTTTTATTGTGAAAGAAGATAAACATTTTAGATTTCAAAAAATGTGAGATAGTCATCAAAAGGCTTAATTAACTACAATAGGAGTGAAAGTTTGAATCCTCCTGTCATATATTTTATGACTGTATTAGCTAAGCCACACTAATTTTAACGTTCAATTGAAATCATCATTTTGGCTGAAACTATGTCAAGCTGTGTTCTGGATGACACCATCCTCAACTTGATTTAACAGGTAATGTTTGTAAAGGAAACAAAAGATCTCTATAAATTTTACTAACTGAAAGTGACCCAAATAATAGAGAACATATAGAATATAGAATAATCTAAACCATTCTATGATTCTGTGATTCTATGACACAACTGGCTTTAGGAGACCAAAGTTAATGGAGCTTCCTTAACTCATCAGATAAAGACATGAAGTCTTTATTTCACAGAAGTTACACAAAGGCAATTTCTGAACTGCTTTAACAGTAAATAAGGAGAGAAAAATCATCTTTAGAGGACAAATGATCTTGCTTAATCACAGAATCACAGAATGATGTATGTCTCAAAACACTTTCTTTACATTTTATCCTACAGTTTTAATTTGGTTCTGAAAACGGAAAAGATGAAAGACAAATTTCTTCTGCTAATTTATATCCTGTGATGCTGCAGGGTTTGCAAACCAGAAAAAATACATGGGTCTAAATCCTTCAGGGTCAAAGCAGCAGCCTTTCCTTTACTCTGCAAGCCAATACTCAAAAGGATAGTGTCTTTCAGCTCTGCTATACGAGGCCATACATAGGCTTTTTCTCTGTCTAGTTGTGGAAATATGTTTAAATTAATCTCTGGTGTTCCTTCATTCATTCCTGTGGCACTACATGAGGCATACAGTTGGCTCAAGGGACCATATTCTCAGCTTCTATGGAATGACTTCTCTGTCTTCAGTGAATCTACACAAATTTACACAACTTTTTTAGCCACTGTAGAGCTGCTGAGAATTTCCAGAATCTTTTAAGTGAATAACAGAACTCTTCTAAAGTCTTCCACACTTACGTGTTTCTACTCCTATTAAATATCTAGTTTATAGCTTAAATAAGGACAATGCCAAATTTATTATTAGATGAGGTAAGGAAAGAATTACATAGGCTACTACAAAAACAGACCCAGAAAAATCAGAACTGACTGAGAATTCACATTATTATTACTATTACTATTACTATTGCTATTGCTACTACTATCCACATTGAAAATATCATCGTAGGGTTTGAAATTTAAAGTACTGAAAAGAAATTGCAGAAAATAGGGATTTCTTTATCTATAGTTTTGCTATCTGCCTTTATGATCTGATTTAAATTGGACTGCTAATGGATAGTGAGATGGTTTGCTGGAAGAGCTAACATAGTAGGTATGTACTGTCAAAATTAATAACAATTGTCCTTCCTTAGCATCAGTTGTAGACATTGAAACTAGGAACCACTCAGTATGGCTGTACCCTGTGTTGCATTAAATGCAATTTGTGAGACTTTCAAAAATCCCTGAAGGTTAACTTCTTAACTTAGCTTAACTTCTGCTAAAGTTGATGTCACCACTGGTAGTTGTACTAGGACCAGAATTAAAATATCTGAGAGGACTGTAATGCTGAAATTGTAACTGGAAAGACCATTTAAATCCTGAGAGTCAGTGATGTGTGCTTGAGTCAAAAAATCAATTTTATTTGCATGGAGAAAAAACTTCTACCTGACTTGTTTGGGGTTTTGTATCTCAGCATAGAATGCTCATTTGCAAAATAATTTTCCTTTAAAATGATGCAACTATTTTTGTGATTAATAGGGCATCCATGAAGGAGATCTTTTGTTTGGTTCTGTGATTTCTATACCTGCTTGATCACCACAACATGACCTTGATATTCAGGAGCAAACCTAGCAGAAACACTGGAGATTCTGGCTCAAGTGTTTCCAAACATCATGAAGACTGCCAGCCTCTAGTAATTCTGCTTCAATTTAACCAGCAGTCTGACTAAGAAAATATCCAGAACTAACCTTGAAGAAAACCTTAACCACAGCTGGCCTTTGGACTGCTGCTGTCTTCATTCTGATTTCCTGTCTCTGGTGAGGAAATAGCAGTTAAACCCAAGCCAGAGTATATCAAGGCTTTGTAGCGGCTGCTTACCGGACAAGCACAAACACAAACCAAGGCACCCATGCATAAAGTTATTCTTTTGATTTTATAATCATTAATAGCCAAGCAGTACTTGCATGCTCTCTTTCAGAACATCCAGTTCCTCCACTGGATATAAAGAAGGAATATTACTAGCTATTTCTTTTTGTGAAATCATTTATATGTATAAATTGCAGAAACACATGGACCAAACTACACCATTTACTAAAAAAATAAAAGCATATGCCAGATGATCCCACTATTATCAATGCATTTATCTTTCCCTAATACTTTGAGTGCTGTCATTAAAACTGAATCTACAGCAATATTTTAGCCATCTCTGTACCTAGAAGATTTCTCTATTATTTTGTCCATGAACGTTTTCCTTGGATGATTGGTTGACAATATCTAAAGGATAATTTTAGGTCCTGAAGAATTAAACACAGGTCTATTTTTATGAGGTGGGACAGATTGGAAACAGTTTTTTCCCCTTGTTCCAATGAAATTGGAAATGAAAAGAATGTGTGTCATATGAGGGACAAGTGTCATGAAGCCCATCTGAATTATACTTCATACCCTACTTTATAGCCTAATGTTCAACTATATCCATTTTTTCTGGCAGTATTTTGCCCATCAAAAACAAGTTATTGACACTTATGTCTTAGATATAAATCAGATCCAGCAGTAAAAGTAAAGAAGGTTTCAGAGAGGCTCGATGATGGGGTAGAATAATGTATTTGTTTTTTCCCTCTAGGATATCACTTTAATATCACCCAGGAACAATGGCAGAAAATCATTCCAATTAAATGGTCTTAAAAATAAGATATAAAGCAAATTCAGGTGATCTCATTCTGTCATTTGTGTCAGAGTAGACACCACAAAACTGAGCAGAAATAGTTTAAATTTAGCTGTCTTAGCACATGTGTACGAGCACTGAGAATGTGGAAATAGGATTTGCTTCACTGAAGTCAATTAAGAAGGACTCTCAACAAGGTAGGGTTGAAGTGCATTGACAGGGCACTGGGAATACTTCTGGTATTGATTGGCACTGGCTTGGGTAAGCAAAGCATTCTGCTTTCTGACATTCATTTTCTATAACAGAGAAATTACACTAATGGATAAAATGATAATGAAAAAAGGAATACAGAGAATAGGAGTTCTCCATGGAGAGAAATTCCCTTCAGATGTTAAGCTGTAGCTATGGCCTCATTATAAAAGATTTTGCTGCCTAATGTACAGCTCCTAGGTTTTTTTCTTCCTATTACACTGACCTGTGCCTATTGCTGTGTCTCCTTAACCTCTCAAAAGTTCCTTGCTTAGGAGGGCAGAGCTTAATGAGGTCAGCAGTTCCTGCCACTCTATGGAAGAGCAGCACCTCAAGGCCCTACCTTCTGATAGTCAGTGTCTTTGATGCTTCTTAACAGGGGGAAATGTTCATTCATGTCTGTTTTCCAGTTGGAGAGGATGAAACTGTTCTGTTTCATATTAGACCACCCTTTTCTGTCTGAAGTGTGTGTGGAGGTATGAAAGACTAACAGCTACTTTTTCCCCATCCTTGAGAGAATTACATTTGGAAATCATCCAAATGCCACCTTTTTTTATTTTTTTAATTTTCTCTGATCTCTTTGACATTTATGAGAAGTTGTTTTATGATACTGGTATCATTGGTATGCATCTTACATTTCAATTTTACTGACAAAATGCACAATTTCTTCCATTAAGATTTTTCTTAATGGTGTAACCAATGAACCCAAGTGTTCATCTGCCTGTCTCTGAGTACAGCCAAATGAAGCTGCATGAAATCTGTGCTACAAAAGTGGCTGTTGCAACAAGCAAGATCTGAATAATTTTCCCCAAAATAACGTGTCTCCTAGTCTCATTAACGGTGGTGGTCTTATGCCCTGTATCATGTCCTTTGCTTTACATCTTTCCCACGCTTCTATTTCTAAGTGAAATCTTTACTGCCATAATTATGTGTTCTTTAATTATGTTATGGCATATTTATTTATGTAAGCGTTCAACCTATTAAAAAATGTTTTGCATGATGCCCTCTGATCCCAAATTCCAGAGATGAATAATGCATTTTTCCCTTTAACAGATTCATCTTGTTTATATTGGGAGATTTTGTAACTTTGTATCCTATCTTATATATCCAATAGTTCTTGCTGTGAAAATTCTTTTGGCATGCCAATCATTCTTGTCACCAATCACTTACAACCCTTCTTGCACTAAGAACCACAAACTTTTCTCACTCATATCTACTTTAGCAGAGAAAAACTATTTGCTTCAGTGCCCTAGCTCTGTATATTCACCCCTGGAAAAAGAAAGGTTCAGCATGACGCTTGTGATTGTACCTTTTCATGTACGGTAATAAGATACGAAGCCCCTAATAGAACACAAACTATAATTTTCCAGAAGTACTGGAGGGAAGGAGTAGGTGTAATACTAAATACATTATAAGATTAAATTTGGTAAATTTATATAATATGTTTGAATTAATTAGCAGCAAATAAGATTTGATTAATTTCATAGTCCTGTGTCTGTCTTCATTAATCTGCCATAGTACCTGACCAACACCTCACAATTTTTTGTAGTTTTCCTCAAAACATGTGTCTAAGGTAAGGTGCTTTATATACCCTTTAAATATTGCAAATTCCTGTTTCAAATTAAGGATCTGAGGGATATGTGCAGACTACCTCCTCAAAACATTCAGCTTGGCTATGACAAACTATATTGACAAAAGAGGTGACTGTGACCAGCAGTCAATCTCTAGCAGGCAATGCCTGACTGTGTACTCTGTTGCTCCATATACTGACCTGACCTATAAGTTTACCTTTTTGTCTTGACCTTATCATAGAATAACAGGATCATAGAATAGTATGGATTGGAAAAGAACATTGAAAATCATCTAGCCCAGCCCTGCTTCATCACCATGTTCTTGACAAGGTTTTTGGGCTCTTGGCTGAACTTGGTTATCACCACCTCACCTATTTGCCTACCTTAAGTGCTGTGTGGCTGCCGCTTTTGTTGCTGAGGCCACTGTCTCTGCTAGTCATGTTGTCACCCTGGCTCCCTGTTCCTCTTTCCTTAAGAAGCAGTGCCTGCCTTGCCACTTAAGCACCAAGGAAATTAGTTGCACCAGTGTAGACATGCTAGTGATTTTAAGTGTTCCTAGGATTGAGAGGCCAAAAGCATGCATTCTGAATCCTTCTCCAAAGCCCAGCAGCATAAAATCTACTCTATTTGACATGAGATAGAGTCAAGTCTTCTCATTTCCCAGTGATTATGGCTGAATTGCTGGGATGGCATTTCCACCTAGTTATAGCAGCTTCAAAGAGTAAATGGTTCCTTAGTTTCCTTACCTGCTATGCTTCATGTACCCACAGACACAGAGAAGTTGTGGAAACCCCATCCTTGGCAGTGTTCAAGCCCAGGTTGGATGGGGGGACTTAGAGTAAACTGGTCTCATGGAAAGTGACCCTGCCCATGGCAGGGTGTTGGAACTAGATGATCTCTAAGGTCACTTCCAAGCCAAATCAATGTGTGATTTTATGATATCTGCAGTACTGAGGTATAAAGGTGAATAATTATACAATTATGGATAATATTAAATTATACAAGTCATCTATTACATATTAATTTGGATTGGTTTAAGGACATGGGTATTAATGGCTCACTGTCTTTGAAAGAACAATTTTCTTCTTCAAACACAGGTGGGTCAACTGTCTTTGATCAAGGAGTAATAACTTGTATAAAGCAAAGCCTAGCCTGTTATCCATGTAATTAATAGTAGTTTGTGTATTGTCTGAGAAAATTGAAGCTAAGTATTTTAATTTAGTTTTTTAGTTGTTTAATGATTCAAGGTAGTTTTTCAAAAGAAATCAGTATTGAGCTCTTTGAAGACTCTTTGATTATGATTAATTTCATGCTAGAGTAGGGATCTTATAGGCAATCATGTCCTTTTCCAGTGGCTGTAAAGCAATTTTGAGTTATCCCACAGGAGGACATTCACGTTGCAGACGCCTAAATTAAGAAGGTGGATCTACTCATATTATTTATTTAACTACTTGTAGTATTGCATTAAGCTTTTGAAATATTGGAAACACAGGAAAAGTATCAAGGATATTACAGGTAATACCATCATATTTGTTCTGAGCTGGGTATATTTGTCTTCTCACTTTGGTCTAGAGGTGCTGTGTGTGAAGTCCAGAGAGTCCAGTGATCATTTGGCTCAATAGACTGAACAGGAATCAAGAATCCTCATCAGTTTGGCTTTGGCTTTTAGATAAAGCAAGAAAAGCAGCCAGAGGATACATTTAAGGTACAACTGTGCCCCACATGAGGTACCCTGCGTGCTTCTCCCACTCATCTGTAAATATAACAGGATGAGTACACCAGAGAAAGAGAATGACTATTCACATCAAAGAGTAGTTTTGGCCCAAGAACAATTGGGTGTAAAATGCACATGAGTATATTTATCATGGAAGTTTGAAGTAGGCTAATAAAACATCTGAAGAGGAAGGCTTTGGAACAGCCCTGCAGTACAAGTATTGGGAGAAGAAAAACACCCCCAAAGCCTAATTATTTTTCAGACGAAATTTGGTACATGTATTATAGGGATCATAACATGCTTTTGCAGTAACTGAGGAAGAAGCTTGAAAATCCAGGATATGTTTTCCAGTACAATATTCTTAGGTTAATACCTATCTGTCTTTGGAGAGAACGGCAACACCTCTGTGGTTTCCAAGGAAGGCTGTGTAACTTCCATTAGGAACAGGTTTGAACTAATTGTGTGAATGTTATTTACAATAATTTTTTCCTCTCCTGTTTTCCCCATGGATATGTTTGCATTTTCAGATCCCAGGGAAAAAAAAAAAAAGAAAAAGAAAAAAACCCCTCAGCTCTACCCAGTGGGGACCTCCCCCATTCTCTCTTCTGATGTTTGGCTGCTAATTTGCACTTTTCATACACCCAGAAGCAAATGCCTGTCTGACACAAAATAAAACAAGATGCTTCAAGTGCTGTTTGGTTCTTTAGGAAGAAAATAATTTTTGAAAATAAAATACACTCACCAAACAACCCACCAATGCCTACTGACATTCTCCATGGTGTGTCTGATAGAGGTAAAATGTAGCACAATGTAGAACAAAGAGGCTTTTATTATGCCTCCAAGAAATTCTTAAAAGTCTGCATCTTTTTTTTTGGGGGGGGGGAAGTTATCATAGCTCTAATTTTTTTTAAACCCATGTAAGGAGGGGCTGTAAATAAAATAGCTTTTCCCCTTGTATTTCTTGAAATAAATAAAACAGCTTTCCTTTTCAATTAATCTGCTTTCTTCCCTTCATCCTTCTTTCCTAGTTACAGAGTTATTTTTCATTTGACAGATAGTAGCCATGAGATAATTTTGGATTTTGTTTGTTTTGATTTTTTTAAATAGCGGTTTGGAATCTTTATTTTCAGAGAAGCAGCCCACTAGGCACAATTTGGGACTTGTTATTAAAGACAAACTAACATCCCCCAAAGATTTTCAAACACTTCATGCCAGAATGTGATATTTTAAAGCATTTCCCATTTCACATAATTGGATGCACGTGGCTTAGCAAGAGAAAGACAGTTTCAGCAAATACAAGAATTAATGCAATTTATTCGAGATGGTCTCACAGGAGAGGTATAGACTTTATGCATAAATCCAAGGAAGATAAAAAATGTTGAAATCAGTTAGGACTTCTGCATATTGCTTCAAGACCACTGACCTAAGCTAAGGTGGTTATTATAGACAAGAATGGAATTCAGAAAAAGTTGTCAAATTAGTATTCATCTTGGATCCCAAAATGAGCACAATTATCATCACTGGGAATATGAGTTCCATCCTTACACTTTCTTGGGATACTTAGTCAAATAATTAGTAAAACTATTTCTAATGTTTGCATAATAATGAAAAAAAATATTCATATTCCAGGGGGGAAAAACCCCACAAATGAAATGTCAAAATTCAGTCTATTAAAATGGTTATAAATTAAAGCCATTTCAGACATAATATTGTGACATTTGTTAATATGATTTCATATTTAAAATCTGCCTCTCGTGAATTTAGGACCCTGAGGTTAAACCACTATTTGACACAATCACTGAGGTCTCTAGAACAAGAAAAGCAAGTTGCTTAGATGTGTAAATGTCATTCTCTGTATTTATATATCCCAATCACTATGTCAAATGAGCATCTCCTGCATATTTTCTGTTTTCTCCTTTGAAAAAAAAAAAGTCTGTTGGACAAAGAAGTAGAGTTAGCTTCCTTTTTTGAAAAAGGGAAATCAGAAGCACGGATTATATAGACATGGAATCCTGTTAATTTCGGTAAGAGTTTTACTATTTATTTCAAGAGAAACAGCATATCTTCTTTCTTTTTACCAATTACAGAAGTCTACAGCTATTCCAGTATTTTGATATTTTGAGTAAAAATCAAGTATTTTAGCCACACAAACATTTTTCTTTTGCTGATCTAACAGAGTTAGCCTATATTACATAACTACTTTGCCACCTGAAAAGAAAAAATGGTTAGTTGCTTATGAGGTTTGGGGAAAACCTACCCCTTCTGTTGAGCTGTGTACAAAACTACACCTCTGAGGCATTGCTATTGACAGATTGTGGTGATTTTAAACATGGCATTTTAATTCATTTTCAGCTGCACATTAAATAATGTAAGATCTCACTATTTATTTTATATCTGTCATCATTTTTCTTGAGTCTTTTTGCAAATAAGATTGTGATAACAAAGGGGTTTTCACTGGACCAAAGAAACTATTTTAAATGCTTTCTCCTGAGAACTTCTTCCATTCCCTGTAGCATCTCATTCATCTGGATTTTGATCTCAGTTATGTCATCATCAATCTATAGGGCTTGAACTGAATGACTATTTTTTATATGACTTTGTGCAGGGGAAGAGAGAACTCATTCACTCAGGAAATTCAGAAAAGGAGAGGACCTCAGCCAATGAAACAGAAGAGACACTGGTTTTGCGTGAGTCTCCTAGGGATGTGTGGAATTGTGAACTGGTATCGCTGGAGAAACTTTCAAATGTCTCCCTAACTCATATAAAGAGATATATTCTTGGTATTTTGTCAGGTTATACCCATATCAATATAAGCAAAACTTTTTTAATGGAGAAGACTTCAAGACAATAGCATACTTTTAGCAGACAGCTTTAACAAATTGCTCCATGAACATAAAAGCAAGAAAAACTGTATTTGTACATTTTTTGTATATTTTTTGCATATTTATAGATATTTTTAATCCATATCCTGGCACACTGTAAACTATAAAAATGTACACACATTGAGATAGGCAGACAAATGGAGAGTGTGATCTATAAAGCTCGTGTCTTTATAAATCATGTAAAACCCCAAGATATTATGAGAATCACAATATCAACAAAATTTTTGGAAAGTTGGGATACTGTTTAACAAAATCACTCTATGGTAATACAAACGATAGGTATTTGGGTGTTTCAACCCTACACAGCTCATTTAGATCCAAATTAATAAATTCCCTTTTAATAGTGCTTTCATGACTAAATGGGCAAATTCCACCTGATGCAAACATTCATGCGAGTAAATGTCTAGATTTACCATATAAATACAAAAAGATTACAATGCATAATAGTTGCTATTTTCATGTCTTTTTTTTAATGCTGGCAAGACTTTCAGACTTTTAAATATTCACTCAGCTGCCATATTTTCTGTATACAATTATTACATGCATATACAGAAACATACACTTTCTTAATGTCTCTTTTTCCCTAACACAGACACAAACATGTACAAAAATGTGTATATATAAAAAAATCAGACACATGTTTATTATGTAGAAACCTGCATGAACATGAACATCCAGTAATTTCATAGCATTCCTGGCATATGACTCCTTACTTGGATTATGAGATTCTTCAGAAGACGGAAATAAATAACTGGTCTCTTTTAAGAATAAAGGCTAAAGTGAATATATTTAAAAGCTGCACTGTGTTTTGATGTTATTATAGCAATCAAAGTCAGAAAATCACAGTAAACAAGTAATAAAGAATCACTTCAAAGCCTAAACTGTCTAACGATGATATGACAACTGCGGTAGTTCATCAGTATTTATGCAATTCATATTATATACACATATATATTATACAGAACAGTGTATAATTTATGGTTATGTGGTTAAAAATCAGTAAAAGACATCAGGACATAAACACTAACCTACATTCTGTGTTATGCAACTCGAAAGATGTATATGTGTGTGTGTGTGTACACACACATATAGAAGTAATTATAGATCTACAGGTCTATAATATCGGTGTGCTGTTGAAAATTCATCTTATTCACTTGTCACTTCTCCTACTCTTTTGCACTCTTATAGTGATGAGTCATTTCTTAGCCTTGCAATCTGCTACTGAAGGCCCTGGAAATACAGTCTGAATTTCACTTAAACATTTGCAAGATGTTTGAGATTGGTGCTGGGCTGGGAAATCAGGAGTTCTGGGATCTTTAGCAGTTGGTTGCCAGTTTCTCCTTCTTAGTAACTGAGGGCATAAACTTTCTCATCCTATCAGTTCTTCAAGGTAAGGTTTTCGCTTAAGCGTATTAAATATCTGCGGCTATAAAGCCTGACGCTGGTGGTGATGTCATCCAATGCTAATATTACTGCTACTGAAAGATTTCTCTTGGGTAATGAATTTTTTTTTTCTTCTTTGTTGTGAAAGACTGTGAACATTTATGAGTGTTACATGGATTTATGACAATAAAAGGAAAATTCCTAAAACCTGGAAAAAATTAGGTTAAAGTCACTGCCATTAAAAGTGTTCCCTGGTTATCAGTATTGTCTCATTTCCAAATTGTGACATCTCCTACAAGCAGTTTCATTCCTTGATACCAAGACTTGAATTAGTTGGAAGATTTGCAGGTTATAATGACTCTAAAAGCAGTAGATGGATAACATGCTGAGTTCAGCAAAGTTGAGCAGTTCAGTTGAGTTCAGTTGAGTTGAGCAGCAAAGCCAGATGGTGGATCTACTACTGTTCTCCCAATGCACACCTGCATCATACAGTAGCCACTCATTCAGTTGTTCTTAACCAGATGCTTGTGAGACTGCTCAGTGAACTTACCAATATTCATCTGACAAAATTAAAATATCAGCTTGAACTAATTTAAAGGTTAGGTCTGACAAAGTGAAGGAATTAATTGCTGGACATGGTTTTAAAAACTCTTGAGTATCAAAGGGCCAAAATAATGTTTCTCTACATCTGTGTTCTTCAGACCGAGATTTGGGTAATAAGAAAAACTGTCTTTCTATCAGATATTCCACATAGAAATGTTAAAAGTAATAAGAAATGTGTGAGAGAGTTCTCCCAGCAAACTGTACAAATGAGAGGGTGGCAGACATGCTTTTTCCCCGAGATGACATGCGACAGTGCAAGACTCAGGCACAGGGAAATGCAGATTCAAAATTGCCCCTGTATAAAAAACTATTCTGATTGCTGATGTGTCAGTCTAGATGTATTACTAATTTATTTTCCTATTAATTTGGGGCAAAGCACTGACAGCTTTTCACTATTAGTTCAATCATTGTTTTATTAAATTAATAGTAATTAAGTACAATACGGCTTCCTGATGACTGTTAGAAGTAGCTATCTATGACAGGTCATTAGTTGTAAAGAAGAATGGTCAGGCACTAATATTAAGCAATGAGATTGCTTATTCATACACTGCAGAGGTTAGAATTAATAATCATGCTAAATTGAATCTTATGAATAATTCATAGAGAAAAATCCAAAACAATTTGCTATGGTTACCAAAAGAGATGTATTTTTAAGAAGCAAGGTCCAAATTACCCTTTGCTTCAACTGGGTGTAATAATAAGGAATGGAGCTATTTTCTGGCAGATAGAGGCTTGAGAAAAAGTGAATGCTGAAAGAAATTTGGGTAAAAGTAAGCACCAAAATTGTTACATGCTCGCCATGTGCTATAGCAGAAAAAAATAAACAACATAGTCCAATGTGATTCTGGGAGGCCTTAAATCAAAACGCCAGAGGAAATTAGCATGCTCCTATTAAGTACTCATGGGAACACACCTGAGAGATCTGCTTGAGGCCTGCACTCCTTGGAAAAAAAAATAGAAATGCCAAGAAAAATGAGAGTAAAAGAGACTATTAGGCACTGGAGGAAAAGAAGTTATTTGGAGATCATGTTATTATAGCATAAGTCAGAAGACAGGGATATTTTTAAAGAGAAAGGTGTGATTATCTTGAATAAAATTATTTCTTGGTGGATATGTTTATCGTTGTGGAGGCTCAGAGTCTCCTGAGTTTATCAGTACTGTCCAGGATTGTGTGTACGTGGGCTGCACACTGTCTCAGCTGCCTCCATAGGAAGATGAGTCCTTAGAGAAAAGGAAAAGAAATAGCAGCATGGCATCATGTCTGTGCAAAGAGACTGTGATACTATTCCACAATCTTGTTGATGACTTCCTGCGTTTCTCTCTGTTGCATTTTTCCTCTATGTAAAATGGGCATAGTCATTGTCATCTTTCTATAGTGTCCTAGGAAATGTGAACTAAATACATCAACCAGACCTATCAACTTCATCAGCTGGTTGCTCAGGTATATGAGCATGTCTGGCAGCTGACCATTCCTGGGCTCATAGTGGCACAAAGCCTGCCAATGCACATATTCTTCCCTGAGGCTGATGAACCAAGAACTATGGAAAGCCTTGTTGGGTCACAGGATGCTCAGGCCAGCCCTGTTCTGCATTGAAGCTATGGGATTCTTAAGAAATCAGTATCATCTCCTGCTTGTGAACTTTTCTTCCCATCTTAATGAGATCTTCTGGCTCTGATCTGTGTAAAAGTGTTGGTGGAAGGCTTATAAGTGCAAAACACTGATGAATGGCTGAGTTAAGTGGAAACATTAATAAAATAGAGATATATAATTTTTGAGGGCCATTAAGTAAAAGGATATTTAGGAGAGAGAAGGAAAACAGATTACTATGAAATGAAATAAAATTTAAACAACGTGTGTGAGTTGTTTGATGGAAAGTGTTTGATTTGATTAAAAATTGGGGGGAAAACCTTTTGAAAACACACTGTCAGGGACTCCTTGTATTTTCAATGGCACTAAGAACTAAAATCTCACTCTGCATTTAAGAAGAGCTCGGACATCAGAGAGCTTTACTCTTGCGCTAGTGTCTAAATGAAGCAGCTGATGTTAAGCAGGTGACCTGAGCATTCTCTTGCCTCAAACAGTCAAGCAAACTGATGCATGCTGTGTGGTAATTCAGAGACAGGCAATGCCAGTCTACTATTCTTTTTTTCCAGTGAAACCAGTTACGACAATTCCCATTCAGAAGCAAGTCAGCACAACACCTGGGTGGGTTGCAAAAGCATTTTCTAAACACTGCTATCACCATGGCTTCACTATTCATTTGTGTATTAAGCTCCTAATTTTGAGTGCTAGCAAGAGGTTTCTCAAAGTTCACATAGTGTAATTGTTACCTAAGGCTGGGAGATTCTGCTCTGCTTTCTAGGTTATTTAGCTGCAGATAATTTATGAGATTGCTGAGGAGGTTGAAAAATTGTTTCACCTCTCAGTTGTTCATGCTTGCACTGGCTTTACAACAGATGGGAGAGAATTTTGCAGTCGTGAATGTTTGATTCATGCCGGCCAGCTGCCTCCCATCACTCAATGAAGACAAAAGCCAGAAGGCTGGAGAGGAGCTTCAGTGTTTTTTAGTGTTAGAGTTGGTTTGACAGATATACATATCAGTAGTCATAAAGAGTAAAACTGATTCTTCATTTCAGTGCTTTGCCTGATTTTCTTATTTAGATATGGTAGCATTAGGAAAGCTGCGCAAGATATCACAGATATATATAGACCTGCAGTAAGTGAACTAATCAGGAATGGTGTTTCTGGAGTTAATCATGTAAGATTTTCCAGGGACCTCTTATCTCATTTGGTTATTTTTCCTAGGACTTACCATTTATAACAGTCTAGAAGTGCCAAGCGGATGGCCCAGGAATAAGACTGCAGAGAAGTACATATACTGTTATTAGAGAGCTTTTTCAGGGCAAGGCCATCATTGTTAGCTGGATCCGGGTTTTAAACTCTTCTCTGATGAATAATTTCTGACACTGTTCAGCTCACTTAGGACCAGACATGCTTTGGTTTACATTTTTATGTCTTTGTCTCAAATACATCTTCACTATCCTTATGCATCTGAATAACCAAAGGGTTTCATGTTATAGCTGAACCTATCTACTGACTAACCCTGCTAAAGGAGATCTGCCGTCAGAGCTCTTGCCATCAGCCACATAGATGTGCCATTCTTTTGTGTCATTTCTGGCATTTATCTTAGCCCTCATTCAGTGAGAATGCAATGCTTACTGTTGGGTTTTGGAGTTTGGAAGGGTTCTTCTATTTTTGTTAGGCTTAATTTTCTAAGCTTTATCTTCTAGAAGCAATTCATGAAGGCAAGGAAGGGGATCAAGAAAGTGGCACCCACAGTGCAAGGGAAGCATTTAGCCAGAGGCAAGAGATAAAGAAGAAGATGCAATTTGCACTATTGATACACCTGACTTACCTACAACATGAAAACTCTGAATTACCTGATTTAGGAGCTTTATCAGCAAAATTTTTTTCTTTTTGTGGTGAGAAATCAGCACTTTCAGAAGAATGGGCAAGATCATCTTTTCTTCACTGACTCCAAGGCAGTATAATTATATAGCAAGAACGGTTAACTTCTGGAAGCTAAAATAAACTAATGTGAACCCTAAACTGAACCCTTCAGCCTGATGTTAGGTAGGATCTGGGCCATTGCCATCAACAATGAGTCACAATAAGAGTGGAAGCTGCTAAGAAAATGCAGTTTGTCTGCCTCCAGGATTTTTTGTGAAAGCAGTTGCATTATGAGTAGACAGTAAAACCTATTTTTGGAGTGAGACTTTTGTCTGGATCCTAAGTGATTATACACTAAACTGCTGATAAGATGAAAATTCCACTTCATCTTTCAGGAGGGAAAAAAATAAAAAATGAAAGCTTAATTGCCTCTAAGGAGCCTTTCAGGTAAGCTAGGCTAGGGAACACACTGGGAAGACACTGGGTTTAGATATAATTAGGGTTTCTAATCGCTTGGTGGCATCAGACCCCAGGGAATGTTGTGCCAATACACATATTTAAGGGACTTCAAGCATCTCTAGAGCAAGGACAAAACTGAACAGGGCTCATGTAAATGCCAGTAACAGCAAAATATTAAAGTAAAATATTAAAGAGGCATTTGGGTACTCTAACCTTTTGTTTGGAACTAACCTTTAGCCTTTCTGTGCCAGAGTTCACCCTCTAAAAAATGGAGCTAAACAGTATTTTCCTATGTTGAAGGAGAGCTGAGTACCACAATGGCAGTATGATCCAGATGTTTCTGTAATAAGGAGGGAGAGAGGAAGCAATTGAAAGCCTTTATATCTACCTATTTATCTGTTTAATAGCTGTATTACCATAAGTGGTCAGAATTTGCAGTTTCCTTTATGATATCTGAGAATCCTCTCTCTGCTGGGATCTTGCAAAAGCTGTCTCCTTAATGTCTTTGTATCCTATTTCCCCATTTGTAAAATAGAGATTGTAAAACTAATTTTGTCTGGCTGAGCTGATCAGACAGAAAGCACTTCAGGGCAAGGGCCATCTTTTACTATATAAAAGTATCATATAGGAAAGGTAATAAAAAAAGTATCTGTCCAAATTGTTTTTAATAGAAAATTGTGTTTTCAACAGAGGATATGGGCATACAAATCAATTACTATATATCGTAGAAAAGATAATGTAAAACTTGCCCAACATCCCCTTGAGGCTGAGTTCTATGGTTACTGGATGCAAGATAGGTTAAGATATGTATTGTCATTTCTGCTACTCAGTTTCTCTGCTGCATTTAATGAGTATGTAAAAAGCCTCCTTGTGGTACTGTCGTGAGGCTTCATTCATGCTTGAGAAACACCTTGAGCTCTTCAAATGGTGGCTGAAAAACTTGATTATTCTGACATGCAAACAATAAAAAGTTGGGGAGTAGGATTCTCCATCCCTCCCTTTAAACGCATTTGACTCGCAAGCTCTATAACTTTCAAACAAGATTAGCATTATCAATAAATCACTGGTTTCACAGATGAGAAATACGACAGAATGCCTTGTTGCTGAGGCATATATAATGACAATAGGTGCCTTAGCAACAGTTATAACTGTGCTGCAACAGATTGTGCCCTAAAGCAGAAAATATCCTGCACACAAGAGGTTATTCAGGTATAGAAAAAAATTTGAAAGTTTAGTTATCACTGTTAACGTTTTCAGGATAGAGAGATAAAGAGAGCAGGAGCAGCAAGGGTGAGAACAGGGGAAGGGGAAAGGGAGTGAGGAGAAATTGCAAAGCTCTCAAGTTTTAAGACAACTCAACCAGCTGTCGGGTTGCAAGACAGAACAAAGTAGAGCACGTTTTGCCAGAAAAGCATCTCTGCTTATAACCATGGGGGTATCCACAGGTTCAGTGCTCTTGCACGCCGCAGTCTTGACAACACGTATCTTGTCCTGTGAGTCCCAGGCTCAGCTTTCTGACAGCTTGCTCTCCTTTTCTCACACATCCTCCCTGTGTCCCAGGGCATACCTGGTTCTCTGGCTTGCTCTATCCAAAGTCAGTGAGAACTTCCTCATCTGTGTGCCAGGCATGCTCTGAAAGGCTGATTTGCCACCAGTTTTACTGGTGCAGCTCCAGGGAGCAATACAAGAGGAAAAGAGGAGACAAAAAGAAGAAAATTAAAACTTCAGACACACTCACCTAATTATTCATGTATAACACTACCAGCTCACAAAAGCCTACTGTAAGATTTCTGAGGGCAGACATACTCTTGAGAAACATTTAAACAAGGGGCATTTACATTTTTCAACAAAAGATGATGCCATTTCTGTTCAAATTAGGAGCTGGTACTAGTGAACAGCCAGGCATGGAATCAGTGGCCAGGGCTGCAGGAGGCTCTGAAGGGTGAAAGAAGGCAATGCAGTGTGAACTATGGCATGTCACAGAATTATTGAACCATAGAGTCATTTAGGTTGGAAAAAACCTTTGCAGTGCAGTTGTTAACCTAACACTGACAAGTCCACCACTAAACCATGTCCCTAAACGTCACATCTACATGCTTTTTAAATAACTCCAGGGATGGTGACCCTACTACTTCCCAGTCATCCCTTCCACTTCAGCTGTTCAATTAATTTTAATTTAAGTGTAATTGTGATACAGTTGGATAATAATTAATAGCCGTACGTTCAAAGCAGCTATTCCTTCACAGTCCCATAAGTCTGCACTGGGTTCAGAGCTGGATCACAAGTAACTTATGCACGAAGGATCATTTTCTTTCTACATTTTAATGAAACCCAGACAACATGCTTTTCTGCACTTGTTAAAGCAGAATTAGCAGCAGTTGCATAAGCAAAAATCTCCTTGAAATGCGTTGTTGATGTGTTCTAGTACATTGATCTTTTAATTTTTGTTATTCCAGGAGAGGAAAAAGAGATGTACCTAAGTAGCTATAAGGCATAGCATGTCCAGGACTTTGCTTCATCTCTTTCTTATGTGACCTAGAGGCACTTCTTGAGGTCTAGATACCAAACAAGGAACAAAAGGTCATTTTGTATTGCCTAAACATTGTGGTGTCCCCCTGTTTGAATTACTGAAACACATGAGCTCAGTTTCTATGAATCAGGGCCCCATTCCTGGGTTTCTCCTTGTTTTGGAGAAAGTTGCTTCACGTGGATTGTTTCTAGGACTGTTCATCTGTTTTATTCCTCTGTGACTTCAGTGAATATGATGTTTAAGCTGAGCATCAATTTTTCATACTATCATCAGGACTTTAGCACCAGAACAGAGCACTAGAACATCTTCCAGAAAGTTTCTGTGGTGGTACAATGGCACAGGCAGTCTATAGGTCCTTTCTGTGTTTTCAGTTGTCTGTGATGAACCAATTCCCAGCTTGCTGCTCCAGCCAGATACCATCTGTGCTTAGGTATGAGTTTCCACTGTGAGAGGTGATGATAAATATCTGAGTGTCACTGGCATAATAATCATAATAGCCTCCACCAGGCTGCTTTATTAATTCTTCAAGTAGTATCGCATGAAAAAAAGAACAAAGCTAACACAGATAACTCCTCTAGGACCTTCGGGGCAGATGAGAAATTGCCCTTGTCTCTGCTTTGACATCCTACATTTCCTGCTTTTCACAGATCTGTGCTGTCCCAAGACACTTTCTCATCACATGTCATGGCAGGAAGAACATCTGGAGATGATGGAGATGGCTGAATACACTCGGAAATAAAAACAGCCCCTCAAAGAGGTTTGTAGCTTGGCTTTGGAGTACAGTTTTTCTCGACTAATGCCAGAATAGAAAGGGAATCCCAAAATGTTTTCAGCACAAATGGTACCTGCTTTTCAAGCCATATCAAACTTCAAAACCAGAATTGCTGCACTGCTCATGGTGGTGAATCAACCTGATATATTTTAGAGCCAGAACACATTGTGGGTAGCTTCCCTTAGGACTGCCATTGTGAATATTTCCTTTTGGAAACAGATTTTCGTTAAAACACCTTAAACTTGTAAAAAAACTTTCTCTCCATTGTCTCCAGCTGGCCTGAGCAGGGATCACAGCTAGCCCCTTTGCCTCAGCCTTCCCCTGACTTCACTCCAGTAGGTTAAAGACCTACTGCAGAGCCCAGTGAAGACAACAGATCTCCCGCAGTTATTAATGGGGTTTAGATCAGACTGAAGACCCTGAGTTACTCTTTAAAAATCGTCGGTAATATGTTGCATGGCCACCTTTAGAATGAGAAGAATCTCTAACTTGATCACATATAAAAGCCACAGGGACACTGCAGAAGTTGTAGGTCCATGTTTGCATGGAGGAATGCTGTAAGTACATTTCTATCCTCTGAAATAGGTATGACAAAAATGTCCTCAACATAATCATCAACATAATGTCTATACAAAATTTTGGGTAATATTTCTTACCATTATGGAAGTATTTTCTGAAGAGAAAGACTTTTATCTAATAGATAGTCTCTAATAGATAAAAGACTTTTATCTAATAGATAAAAGTAGGCTTCCCTACTAACAAAGATCAAAAGTTCCTACCTTGAGCTCCCATGTATATTTCTAGAGCAGTAAGTTTTTTCAAAAACATTTTGAACAGTTTTAAACAAAGTGGCTGTGAAAAAAAAATATTATTAGGTCAGTATTAACAAAGCTGCAACATTTAATTGAGTAGCTCTACAGTGGAGATGTCTGGGAGCTAAAAGAGTGAAGCCCATCTGGAAATTGTCACCTCTGAAAAGGCTTTCGGTCTTAAAGCTAAAGCTGACTGTAGATTTGATTATCAGCTTTAGAATAAGCAGAGATGCTCAGATTGTGAACACGCCTTCCTTTCGTCTAGTTATTTGCATTAAAAGTCCTACTTGCTTCAGCCTGCTCTTTTCACTACCTTTTCATCAATCTGAAATAGGGACACATAGACCACTAATTATATGCAAGTGTATCATAAGATTATTTTTTTTAAGGGCGGGGGGGGTGTTATTCAATTCTTGTAGCTATAAATCATTAACAAGTTGAACCAGTGCCTATTGTACTTAATATTTTACAAATATAGTATTTTCAAAATAGGAAGAACCATTCTTTTTTTTGTTTCTTTTGCTTGTAGGAGACCAAGACTCTTAAGCAATCACTTGATTTTAAGAGCTGAGTCTTTGAGGAAAATATCAAAATAAACTAATAATAATAGTATGGCTCAAAACACTAATCTAAGTCAAAAGCTAAGGGCAGGTGCATACAGAAAATATAGATTGCAGACTCTGCTTAGTTTTCACTCTCCTAGAGGAACACATAGCTCTTGGAGTAGACCTATGGAGTACTCTAAAAGCAAAACACCATCCACTGAAAAGATTAATTGACTAGAACATACAAGTAAAACACTGGGCAGACTCTTCCCAGGAAACTGGTGCTTGTAGAATTCAAAACTGGCCCTTCTTTTTCAGGTCAAATTATGCTCCTGTTGGAAAGTTAGTTGTTTGTCTAATTTTTTCTGGCATTAATAGTCCTGTAAGAACTTACTGAGTTGACTTCTTCATCAGATGCATTTTATTATCTTCTCAGAGAACTTATAACTTAATCAAATCAGAACACATTTTCATTCAGTCCTTTACACAGGTTTCTTCAGTGTATTTTCCATGCCAAATTCAGCCTCTAGCCACTTCTTTCTAGAACTATTTAATTAAACATTTCAGTGTTGGAGGTTTTGGGTGTTTTTTTTAATTACATGAAAAAGTTTTTCTTTTCTATTTTTTTTTCCTGATTCTACTATAAACCAAGCTGGTAGAATAATTTTACAGTAAGCTCTCCAGAAATCAGGCACAAAACAAGCAAAGCCAACTTCAGTTTACATCAACAGAGATTTGTTTTTCTCTTCAAGAGGGAAACACTGTTTAGTTGTGAGGTTCTGCAAAACAGATTACAGAGCAGTGATCCAGGTTATCCATTTGCGTAATCTGGCAGTACTTAATTAGCAGTATGAATCTGTGCCAATTGATAGTGAATGATACAGTATGACATTGCATTAAGAAATGTTACACAGTTCTTGGGAAGGTACTGTAAAAATGTGTCCCACAGAATAGATATTTACTATTTGATATTTTCAACAGCTACTAGTGCTCTGAACTTCAAACTAGAACTGAAAAAATAACTTGGGTTGTTTGTTATGTATTCATTTTCACTTCCCTAAGCTTAGACTTAAATATTAATGAAGGTAAGATTTAAAAAAAGTAAAAGTAAATCCTATAAAACCCCTCCAGCCATGCTGTGGGAATCCATCATTTTCTAGCTAGTGGCAATACAAATAATGTAATGTCTTTTTCCTCCTCATTTTTAAGGATTGTTGGAGATACCTGAACTACCTGGAAAATAAGTAAATAAAAACAATGGAATATTCAGCTGCTTGTTTACTCTTGCACACAGATGGAACACATTTCTTCCTGATTAGAACAGCAAGAGTTGTCTGTCATCTCTGCCAAGCTCCAACTACAATGCTCAGCACTGAAAACATTTCCTTTTGATGCTGCTTTGGCCACAACTCAATCTTCGTAATAACAACAAGAGTTGGATAAAGGCGTGTTTTTCAGTTTGCTTCTGAGATAACAAGCCTGAGGAAAAGTATTAGGCAGTGCTGAAGTGAAAAAGAAAATTCTTGTTGGATTTAAAATGATGATTTAACCCAAGTCTATTTTGGTTAGCTGATTTTGTTTTTATCTTCTTTTTTAAATTTAGTATTCTTCTGTAGGTGGATGTTTTCAATGAAATAATGCCTTAATTTTCTTTTGAAAATAGTGAAGTATCTTTCTGCTTTTCCAAAATGAAATATATCATTAAAAAAATCCAGTGAAGGTTTTTCTTATGTTCAGCATTTATCTAAATTTGGGGGCCTGCAGGTGGTCCTTATTTATCTGTGTGTTTGATATTGTCCAAAAATACACACTCACTTGAAACTTAATTTGAAAACCAGATTTAGTCTCCATGAATCAAGTCACAATTTTTATGAAATATGCTCATTCCCAGTTTTCGTAAGTGAATGTAGGGCTCAGGGCTGCGATTCAGCAGGTTTTAAAAGCAGCCATCAGAAAGTGTCAGAGGACCTGGTTTCAGGTGTAATAAATTAATATTGGTAGGATGCTGATTTAGATGATTTAATAACAGAGGCTGCTGAATTAACCCCAGCATCTGGTTTATAGGAAACAGAAGCACTTCCAAGGAAGACTTATCCCACCCTCAATAGCTCTCTTTTTTCTAATACTGTTATATTTGTCTTAAAATTTGACATGTTTTCACTGTCTGTGCTCAGAGCTAATGAAGAGATTTAAGAACATAGAGTTGGGTTGGGAAAAAAAGAAAAAATAAGAAGGATGAACGTCTGAAGCCTGGTGATTTCATGTTTACAACTCCAGCTAAACTAGGTTATGGCCTTCCTTCTTTGGAGTTTCCAGGTGTGGGGAGAAAAATAAAGGCAAATCCAGGTCAAAAAGCTCTGAGTTAGCCTACGAATCTCTTTTGATTACCCATTTAGTGTTGTTCTGGCTTCAATTCATTGTGCCTCTGAGATTAGATCAAGTTACATCAGGGCTTGACTCTTTCAGACTACAATAGATGAGCCAAGTGCTGCAGCTGGTGCCTGATTTATGGTCACTAAGAAATGTTATTTCTCAGCTGAAGTGGTATTCATTTCACTTCTGTTAAACCCTCTAAAGCTAAAAGTCAGATTAAACACTAAACTGGGTATCTATTCTTCAGACACCAGAAGGAGAGCACCTCACAGAAAGGTTGATTCCTCCCATTGTAAAGTATGTGTTCATAAGTGGTAGGATGAATTATTCTGGAAAAGTTTGTCTCTCTTCACTGACTATGGGGATTTCTTAGAGAGCTTGTACAGATTAACTTTCTAATGTGCAGCATTGAGTAAAATGACCTCCATCACATTGTCTTCCTCACTCTAAATGGACTTTGAGGTGACCTGATGAAAAAAAAACCCCAAAACCCAACAAAACCAAAACTTAATACACAAAGGAAATAATCTGCCTAAGGACTCAGAAATGTTAGAAATTCGTGAATTTGCTGCACATACCATTACTGAGGGGTTTTATTGTTTTTAAAATGAATAGATTAATCTGATTTTTTTTAACAATTTCTGTCATATTTCCTACTTCATATGATTTAAAAAATAAACACTACTTATAAAAAAGGTACTGACAGTATTGTGGATTACTGTCAACACAATCCATGCTAAAACATGTTGAAGAATGTGAAAAGGTTTTCCTAGATTACAGAAAATGTCTTTAACACTGCAATTTTTCAAGAAAAGTTTTATTTTTAAGAAAAGCCAATTTCTGATGCAGAAGAACACTCATCAGACAGATCTTTTCACAAGTAAACTTCATAGATAAGTGATTTCTGAGTTTAGTGTTCAAATCTAAAAAAAAAAAAAAAAAAGATTGCTTTGGGGAAAACCAATTTTTGCCAAAATTTAAGGTTTTCTGGTGGAACTTTCAACTGTATGTGAACTTTAGTTATTATCTTGTGATAAATTAACTTTATATTAAAAAACCCCACAGCATTTAGCTTTTAGCATGTACTTTTTTAACATTGTTCTTTTTTAAATATTTTTCCCATGTTGAAATTATACACTAAATTCAGTCTAAACCAAAAAATATATTTAATAATATAAAGATGCATTTTTCACTAAGTAAAATAATTTCAAGAAGATGCTCACTTGGTCTTACCTACACCTAATAATTTCAAATCCATGGTGAAAGACACCACAACCCTAGTAATATCTACCTGGTTATTTAGTCACATTAGCATCGCTGTTCACATCAGAGCCACCTATGGCTTCATAAGGTAAAAATTTAAGGGTAAGATTCATTGGCACAGGACAAACCACATCCCTGACATAGCTCAAATGTGGACTTCAGATGTGTTATGTTAAGTAGTTGTCTAAGACCCCTCTGCGCTTAATGAAAGACACAAGAAGTTCCTGAGATAATTTACTCCTTCCTAAGGCAGATCTGTGAGACTGAGAAATCTTCTGGACATGCCTCTTTATTCCCAATAACATGAAGGAGAATGAACACAGCTAGCATAATTTAAGCACCATCTTTAGGCAGCTCAGTTGAAGTGACATGAATCCCACATTCAGCATGACCCACATACAGAAAATAAAAAGCTGTCCTAGAGCAATGCTTTGTTTGGATTTTCTTCTAATGAGTTCTATTTTTGTATAGAGAGCTTGTACATATTATAATCTGCAGATTACAGATTGTATATAATCTACAGATTATAGACTGTGTATAATCATATAATTATTTTGGTCTGAAAAGACTTTAAAGACCATAGTGTCCAACTGTTAATCAGCAGTGCCAAGTCCACTGGTAAACCATGTCCCTGGGCACCATATGTACGCATCTTTTAAGTACCTCCAGGGATGACGACTCAACCGTTCCCATGGGCAGCCTCTTCCAGTGCATGACAACCCTTTCAGTGAAGAAGTTTTCCCTAATATCCAGTCTAAACCTCCCCTGGTGAAAATTGAGGCCATCTCCTCCTGCCCTAAGTAATGTTTTCATCCTTCTTCTATTTATTTTTTTGGTTTTGTTTGCTTGTTTTTTCTCATTCCACCTTAATGATTTTATGTGGTTTGTTAATACAAATTGAATAATAAGTCTTTATCAGGTAACTGATATCTGTTATAGGTTCATTTCGATAGTAAGAAAGACAAAGGGGAAAGATCAGCACAGTAGAGATCTGCCTTGCATCTAGAAGGTCTGTGCAAGACAAAAGAGAAAATAATTGGTTGCTATACTCTGTTTAATCTATACAGGGATAAAATGGATAAACCTTGTACGTAACAGGGCACCAGTAAGATTAAACACTTAATTATGGTGATTCTAACTTACATTACCAGGGTTAAATCCAGGGTGAGAAATTTTCTACCCCAACACACTGGCAGGGGAAATTTTCACCTTTTTTTGAAATAAGGCTAAAGATCAGGCATTAATAGCAAGACAATCCTGTCCCTCTTCTGCAGCTGTGTTGGCATTGAAAATGTTAATCAGTTGGGTTAAGAACAATTACTTTCAAAGCAGTATGTGAGAATGTACCCAGAATTGCACCTATTGGTTTATTTTTCCTGTAACTAGTTAGCAGCTTTTGTTTTAGTGTCTCCATTTGTGAAACAATAGATTATTGATGTCACTGAAGGGGGCTATTGGAGACAGTGTTTGATTTTAAAAGGTTTTGTGCTATCTTAACAACTTAACAACAGAATGGAAATCAAAGCACTGAGGAGCATCACATGTTGTCCTTTCCCAAATTCATCAGTCCTGTCAGATTCAATCTATTTACCTGAGCATGTATGTTTGGGTTTTTTCACCTGTATGCATGTTTACCTTCTTTCTTTTTATCAGACTTCTCAAAGAATGTCAGCTTGCAGTTCCTGTGTCTCAGTTACTTCAGTGTATTTGAAAAATGGTTGGTGATACTTGTTTTAAATATTCTGCTCACATAGACAGTACTATGACTTTTGCATTTAAATAGATACCTGTATTAGCTATACATATCTAAATATACACATAGTCCCTAGGTAAGTAATTCCTATGGGAAAATATAAATGGACACTAACTTTCTTAGTATCTTTTGTCTCAAGGAATGGTACATTGTGGTAATGGATAGAAAGAGGCAATAGGCTGTGATTCAGTAGCTCTTAAAATCACTGACCATCTGCAACTGAAGTTTTTCCAGTTAAGAGATGTGTCTCTTTGGATGGCATGTACTTCATTGCTCCTGCAGTCTGAATTCAGTCATGTCACTCCAAACAGCACTTTACCTTTTGAAAGGTATGACTGTTTGTGAGAGAAGGATGGAAAAATTTGCCCCCAAATCACAGTGTGAGATTGTAATTCCGTCTTTGACGGCAAATTTTCCAGACTTTTCCAACTGGAACTTCTGGACCTATGAAGACCATAATTTGGCAGATGTGGTTTGGTTTTTGAGGCTGAAAGTGCAATTATTTTGAAGCTCATACATACTCCTCTATGGGTAAGGGTAGGTATCCTGTATATATGAAGTCCTTGTCACAGTTCCCCATGCTGTGATGAGAAGAGACCTTCCCTCCTGGCTCTCCGGGACACTGTCCAGCTGCCAAGTGCAGCCAAACCACTGTACTCTACTACACAACCCCATATGCTCGACATGACAGCTGGTACCCTACTGGCTTCAAGCAGAGAAGACACTTTAGGCAGGTGAGATTTAGATTCAGTGTTGAGTACAAGCACTATTCAATGGCCACGTCTTCTTACAAGATGTGAGAAGAAGAGGTAGCAGGGAAGTGGGTAGGAAGAAAGAGAGTACAGAAATGGGGAAATGGGTAAAGCTGGGGGATAGCTGCCAGAGCAGTAAAATCTCCTGCTTCCAGGTCACTAATTCATACTGCCTCCCACCTGATAACTAAAAGGATTTAGGGAAAGGATCATAACTTTCTATGTCACAGTACCTTCCTCGGGCTGCTCCCAGAGAAGTATCATTACATGCCACCCCGTACGCAGGACGCAGCCTAAGGGCACGATGTAGCCCGCAGACACCAGTGACGGAAAAGACCTATTAGGTCCATTTAGCCAATTCCCCAGACATTTGCAGGGGCCTTTCCTTCCTGCTACGTCCAGCCTTGCTAGCCTTGGGCATGAAGCTGTCATATAGCTGATGGGTTTGCCACTTCACAGGCTCACATGTTTCTGGGACTTCTGGCACTGGGCTTCATCAGTTTTTCAGATGTATAATAGATGATGGTTTTGTGACTGCAAAGTCCCCATGACCCTCAATGTGTCAATGTGGGTAACAGCACAATCTTTAACACTGGTTAGGTTGAGAGTACAGCACCTGTAGAAGGTGAGAATCAAAATAGGGTCTGTGAACAGCCAAGCTGATCTGGTACAACCTGGGCCATGCACAGGAGGGGGATACCTCAGATTACCCAGAAGTAATTTTACCGGGTAAAGTAAGGAAAAAATGGCCACAGTCTGCAGTAGGTGTGTGAGTATGCTGCAGAGCAATTGCTGAAGGAGGCGTTTAGCCTTCACAATGCTCCTCTGAGGGCATCTTCCCCATTCAATGACACAAAGAGCAGGGAAAGTAGAGTTCGTGCTGACTCAAGCCTTTCAAGTCCACATGACACATTGTCACAGGGCAGCTTTTGCCCTTAGAACAGCATGGTAGCAGATTTGGGTCTGGGACAGATGCCATGGGGTTTTTTTGGTTATTTTTATAGAGCTACAATAGTATCTATTAGTTCATAGTCCTGGCACATCTCCATAATGCTTCCCTTGTTTTTCCCTATTTAATATTCTACTCTTCTGTCTAGAAATTAAGGGAAGTAGAGAGCCAAGTTTATATCCATCTCTCATTCCTCTTGTCGCCTTGCCTCTTGTTCCTTTGCTAGAGGCACAGCATAAGCAAACAAATCACTTTATTTCTCTTACCTGACTGGATTCAAAGTGCAAGTAGCTCCTTTAGGAGCATCAGAACATTTTATTCCCCTGCACGGTAGTTGAATTCACACTCTATTGCTTGTAAAGCAAAAAGTTAAAAGAAATAAAGGTAAAGAATTAGTATGTATGTCTTAAAGAAAATTAAACTAAATTAAACAGGGAAAAATATTTAGAAAAAAAAAGGGAGAGAGAGAGATACCTGCAGAGGGAGCCACAAACACTTGTGTGCTTAAGGATTTAAAAAATTGAACCAAAATACATCCAAGAGCTGAGAAAAGCAGTGGGGCTTTTTATTTTGGTTTGGTTTGGTTTGGTTTTAAATCATGCTCCCCTTTAGAATTTAAGAATCTAGATTTTCACTGTAAGAAATTTAAGAAGTCACAATGTTTAGCTCTTTCAGAATTCAGGCAGTCAGTGGTGCAGTATTAAGACTTAAATCTAAGTTCAGTGGGATTAATCAAGCATTCCGTTGCTGAAGAATAGAGACAGAACCTTGAAAGTCAGCATAGTGAGAAGCCAAACTATTAGATGGGTACATCTAGGTCTGGAGAATCTCATTCCTCAGTCCTGTCTCTCTTCCTCTTTAAGGTGCCTGAGTGCCTTCCTGTACGGATCTGAGAATGAACCACTTTCTACCTCACTTCCACAGCATTAAAATGGAAGCTACACTGGAAGGTTGGGGAGGCAATAAATATGTTAATTTTAAAAGGTTATGGCTGCATAAACATGAGCACAAGGGCTAAAAATGTATCTTGAAAAGTTACCATCAGGAAGATAAAAAATTGTCAAGCCTTTGCAAATATTTCCTTGTGTCTCTTTCCCCTCACTGTTCTGATCTTGTCGGTTCCCCATTGTGGGTTCCTTTTGCCACCTGAGCTGTCCCTGTCCTCATGCCCTGCACACTGGTTTGTACAGGCTTCAAACCCAAGAAGGTGTTTACTACTACTTTAACCACTACTACTATTACTTTAATCAATAACTCCTTTAACCAGTAGTGGTTAAAGACAACATTTCCTAGAATCCACAAAGTCTCTTCTCAGGAAGTAAAGGCTTCCTTTCTCAGAATGTTCTCAGTGAGGCAGGAGCTGCAGACCACTGTCTTGGACCTGCAGACCTCTGTCTTGGACCTTCCTGGTTTCATAGATGAAGCATGGCTTCTCACAGCTGGGTTTGCATCCCACAGGTCTTGCCTCTCCATGCCTCAGAAATTTGCCATCATAGTGTCATGGTCTTTCAATGGTCTGCCCGCCAGTGAATGAGGTACCATTGGGTGACCTCATAGGTGGTCCAGCAATGAGCCATGCCTGACTCAGTGTTAGAGAGAATGAGAAAGCATGCTGTGTAAATAAACAACTGGGACAGAGACTGCTAGCTGGAGGCCCAGAGGAGGCGTATTTAACACAGTTACTGTATGCCCCAATTTGCATGAGCTGATTATAAAATATAGAGATTATCCAAGGTCCCAACAAAAACATTTAGAACACTGTATTATCTTAGACTTTGGTCTTGGACACACGACTTCCTTTATTTGACTTTCTTAATTTCTGGCCCTGCCAACTTACTGTTCCAATGATGGGTAGGACACAGAAGCCTGTGCTTTGAATCACAGAGACCAGTGGTGGGCACTGGAAGTGGGGTTATCCTCCATTGTACAATCAGGTGATGGACACTCATCTTCGGCCCTAGCTCTTTGCACCTTATCCACAATGTGACCAGACACATTGAATGCTTTCCTTTACTTATTGAATGACTTCTTGAAGTATCAGCTATATAAGAAATTCTGGGATGTCTCCTTGATATGCAAGAATGTAGGAATATAGGACTGGGTCATTAAGCCTAGTCATCATCACATCTTTATTCCATTACATCTATGTGTGCAATCAGTTGTCAGTGTTTAGTTTCAATAGCAATCTGTTCAAACTTTTTGAGGTCCAACTTGAAAACACTAGGATGCTTTTGCCCTTCCACTATGTAGTGATTTTCCTTGGTCTCACAAAGTACTGGTAGAAACAAGCCTTTTGTTCCAGGAAGCTAAACTAATCTTTTCCACTCTACTGTTTTTGGGATCTAAACTTCCTTCATTAATTACCATCTAAATAATATTTGTTGGAAGCTAAGCAACCAAATTTTACAAATATTTAGGATTGGGTCTCTTCTGCATTTACAAAATCACCAATATTTCTTGGTCTGTACTGGAAACTTCTCTCCTGTAGTACCTGAGAGTTACATCTGTCCTTTGTTCGTAGTTGGGTATGTTACTGGATCCTGGGTATTCTGTAAATAAATTTCATTCACAGATACTTTTCCTCCTTCCTGTCATTATATTTCCCCAAAAGTATGATCTTACATCTTGACCTTATGAATGGAAAATAGAAGCCTGGTGCTAGCACCAAACTGGAAGCATACAGCCAAAACTCCTTTAAAATTAGGTGCCATAGTTTGCCAAGGAAGCTATGTAGCCTTAAGAAGTTACTGTCTTGGCCCAGCACAGTGGCCTCAGCCAGTTCTGTCCCTCTTTGAGATTCTCTGCCTTGTTCTATGCTGTACATTATTCCCTATGGGGAAGTCTTTTGGTGAAAGAAATTAGAAAATATGGTTTTCCTCTCTTTGAAATAAGCATAAATATCATGGATAAAAACTAAACTTCATTTTAGTAATACTACTTTTTTGTTGTTGCTTCTACAGTTGTACCTGGAGTTGAAAACTAAGCCAGGACTAGTGAGATTATAGAAGAGAGATGCTCTCTCTGATAATCTAAGTGCTGATCCTCAAAAGTGCATGTCATTTTACCTAAATTTAGGCATTTTTGAGTCAGACATTTCATACAGCTGTTTGGAGTTCCTCTGGAAGAAACAGGTAGAGAGGGAGGGATACCTCCAGACAAGAAGAGATCCACTCAATATAAATTTCTATGATAGAGGGATTAAACACCTTCTGGAGCTGTACCAAGTCTTAGTTCAAACTACTTCTTAGTTATCAACATTGTCCCTGACTTGTTTTTGGCCTGTTCTCACTGGAATTCTCTAGATGTTTGTTTTGAGGGTGGCAAACGTCATTGAATCTTTCTAACATGGACAAAAATGGATCAGGTTGGGTCCTTTAAATTTACACAACTCTCCAACACTATGACAGCAGGTTTTACGGGTTCACTCACCTTACGTGTGTGCCCTTATGCTAAAACACAGACCACACAGCTCATCTTCTGTTTAATGTGAATGCACTCTCTGGGGGGCTGCAACAGAATTATCTCATAATTTAGGAACGTTTTACGTTAAATGAACTCATGCACACACACACACGTCTTACAACCACAGGGCACCACAGCAAAGCAGAAAGAAATTCAAATCCAGGTACCTTGCAAAGTGAACATAGCGTATGTATCATACTTGGCTTAGATGCCATAGAGTTGTCTCTCCCTGTTTTATTTAACAGTTAGAATTACAGATTAATTTAGGTTGGAAAAAAATGAAGCAAATGTTGGAAGTCATCTGGTCCAACCCCCTCTCTAAAGTGGGTTAACTTATGTATTAAGATCTAGCCCAGCTTTTTGAAGGTTAAATTAGGTTATGGTTATGCTGTTCCTAAATATTAGCAGGAGCTGGACACACCCATTCTGGGCCACAGGCATTCTGATTCTTGCAATATAAATCCAGTTGTTCAGTTGTCCAGTTGTTGCAAGAGAAAAACAGAATTAGATCTCCTGATTTACCTCCAGGACATTATGACTACTTGTGTATTAAAACCCAACAGTCATAGCTATTCCCCATTGCTGGAACCTATCTTTCTCTACAACTATGTTATTCAAAATGTCCCCCACATGCTTTTGGGTCCACAACAATAGGGCTTATCCTAAGCAGTCCCCAGCACTGTCTGGGAAATAGCACAGGGACCACTCCTGATAGTTAACTTAGTTACACGTATTTTAATTTAAGGGGACTAAAGTATAATTGCGTAGGTGCAGACCATTCCATGTTACTTAACCTCAGTGCCTTCCAGACACAATTTAATTGCAAAGACAGCCAGCATCCCTCCCTCAGAACTAAAGTGTTGGGTTTTTCCCCCATATAGTCTAAGTGATCCTCTCCAAGGACAAGTGTCATCTCCTCTCCATTTTATAGTGGTAAAATGAAAATACCTCATAGGCCATATATGGTACTGGAAATGTTTATCATGAGGTAACAGTCCAAGATCTTTAGGAGAGATTTTACCATATTGTCTTAGCAGTACTAAGTAAAACAGTAGTTGTGGTATTTCACTCTCGCTGTGCCGCGTTGCTTAATCACATTACTCAGTGCTTTCATTTGCTCTAATTCTTCTTCAGTTGGAAGCTTTTTTTGCTCTGAGTAGAACATTTACAACCTGCCTTTTTACTGTTCATGCAAAAAGTAGCATGTTTTTAACTTCTGAAAACTCATTCAAGGAGACAGCATCATTTTTGTACATGGTGTTCTCTGAGAGTGCTGCGCATCCTGCATGCTTGGTTGGTAGCAGCTTAATGCTGTCATGGTCCTCCAGGGGCTTGTCCCATGTGGTTATAATTAACTTTTAATGTCTGCCTTCAGGGCAAAACACTTAAGGGGTTAACCAGTTTTCTCCAAAAGAATGAATAGTTAAATGCTAACATACGTTTATCAATATATTCCACAACGTGGAGGAAAATACCTGGATATATTTTCTTCTGCTTGTATCGTATTTGTCTTACTCAGAGTCACTTGCCAGCTCAAAAGTGGAGATCATAATTTCACTTTTTATAATATAAATTTTCTTGCTACATGCTTAACTCAAGTAGCTGAGTCAGTGTGAAGCTTTGTTGGACCAGATCTCATTGACATTTAACCACTGCAAGCATTTGCAGTCTTTCTTTCTCCCATAAGTACATGTTGCATCATGCTGAGACCTAGGAGAGTGTCTTAATACAAGGACATATATGACTTCGCACTAAACCAGACAGACTTATAATGTTAGCAGAGATATGGGGAAGGTTATTATATAAGAGTATAATTACTTCATCAACTGGCATCAGTGGGAATCAATTCCTAAACAAAGTGTCACCTAAGATACAGTAGTGTATCCAAGGCGCCTATTCATTGCTTAAAATGATACTACACTTCTATATTTGGTGAACTCAATCTCACCTTAAAGTTCAGTGTTCTCAAAGGACCCAATGAGCAGGATTCAGCTCCTCAAACACAGATTAGACATCTGTGAGCTATTTCAGCCACTATGGGCTAGCCTGTTAGTCCAGAAGGGTTCAGGGCCCCTGTAAGTCCCTTGATACCCAAAAGCATCTCCAGAGACACCACATCATTGTGTTAAGGAAATAAAATTCTTCTTACAGAATTAAAACCGTACAAACCGGCATCTTTCTGTGGATACCTGAGTGAGCTCCAAATGAACTGTTGCATATGTAGTTTGCAGTCTAGCACAAAAGCATCTGACTTGGAAGCAAGAAGCTTAGCAGGAGGGTTGCCTGGCTTCTTGTTCTGTAGTCAGCACATCTGCAGCAAGCTCTCAGCACTGCATGGTGTGGACATGCCTCGAAGGTCTGTTCTAAGGCTGGAGTAAGTCAGTGAAAGAAAGGTCAGTGCTCCAAAGCATGCTGAGTAAGCCCACAAGAGCAAGAAAACTTCTCAAGAAGATGAAATATTGAAAAAATAAAAATCAAATCAAAAACATTTCTGCCCCGCTTGGCTCCTGTATGCTTGGCTGTGATTTTTTTTCATTGATGTGCAGTCCAGGAATCTTGCGAGAGACTTAGGGAAGCATAATATGGTATAAGATTGTTTCTTTTTAGATGTAACAGAAGATTAAGTCTGTGTCCTGAAGATCTCCAAACTAATTCATTGTGTTCTTAAAGAAGTTACAAAAGATTCAATTGCTTTAATGACAGACACTATAACTAGGGAATGTTTGGATAAAGCATTTATATTTTGTGGGAATTTATCTCCAGATTCTCTGATGTATACTAAAATCAAGATACAGTAATTTACAGTAATTCTACCCTCAACCACCCCATCTCATCATGTGTCACTGGTTTGGACCGTCCCATGTTTCCAGACTCAAATTCGTTCTCTCTGGTGAGTACAGCAAACTGCTGGCCCACCACCATGCTCTTCACCAGGAAAGCCCAGCCTTTCAACTGTAATATCTCATAGCCTCCCTGCTCATCAGTGTCTGAAGTTAATTCCAGTCTGTGATCTACTGAGCCTGAAAAGTGGGCACATTTTGCCTTGCCTGCTGTGGGACCACAAACCTTCAGCAGTGAAACAAAGAGACCTCCAGGCTGACAGCTAAAATCCCCAAAAGCTGAGTAAGAGGTGTAGATAGAATTAAATTAATTACATGGCTTAGCCACTTTCCATCCATGTATCTTAAATAACAAACTCCAGGATGATGATCATCCCACTTTTAGAGTTGGATACGGACAAGGCACAAAAAAATAAACTGCTCTTACATTGTTTAGCAAATTAGTAACACATGTAAGGTAAGAGCCAAGATCTGGTGGGCAATAGTATTTCAGCTGACCACACTGTACAATGATTGTACAATGTTGCAATGAAACATTTGCTGGCTTCAGGCTGTTAATTTTCTGCATTGACAGCCCATTCTATTGAGACACGACTGAGCAACATTAACTTTTATATACAGTCATTTCTTTATTGTTGACTTGATCTGATCTCAGTGGAGAGCTGCTGTCAGTATTCCTCAAAGAAAATGGGCTACATTACACACCTTCAACTGGTGTTGAAGCAAAAGCTTGCAATCCTCAGTCAAACGTAACTGCACTTGCAAAAGGGAAAAAGTGAGGAGGAAAAAAGCCTGATACATAGCTTATTAGGGATTTCAGAAAATGCTTTATACACTTATCTGTGTATTTGCTGTGACTCCAGAATGTCTTTGACTTTTAATTTATGAAACCTCATTTATAAACCAATTCTTCTGCATGTCAAACACAGCTATGAAGTAAGGCCTCATAAAATGTATCACAATGTTGTCTTCAGTGTTTTTAAGGCTTATACATATATTTATGAGCAAAAAGTCAACCTTAAACAGCAGATTTCATTGATGTTGGGAGACATCTGGGATAGAAATCACTGCAATAACACATGGTATACAGAGTTACACTATAACACTTAGTAACTTCCAGTTAAATCATCCACTTTTAAGGACCATCTCAACATTATGAAATCAAATAAAAGTAATATATATCTTTTCCACAATCTTGTCCCTTTAATATTACAAGAAACTAGACCCAACTGTGTCAGCCCAGACTGCATGCTCTTCTAGTATCCTTTTCTGATACTGTTGGAGTAGGTGGACACTGTAAGAGTAAGGGCCCAGTCCACATGCAGAAATAACATAATTATCTTTATTTTGACTCAGTCAAGCTCTTTTTTAAGTCTGCAGCATCTTTCATGCAATCACGTAATTCTTCGAACTCTTCCATAATAAACGAAAAGTTAATGCTTTATGAAAACTATATGATAACAGATTGGTAGTATTCTATATTGCTGTTAATAAATTATATTCATTGTAATTAACACACTTCTTGAAAGTAGGCTTGGCTGGAGCTATGGAAATATAACTGAAATTGAATCAAACCTTTTTTTCCTAAAGGATCTGCTTGACCTGAAGAGAACTAATGGGACCTTTTATTCATTTAATATTATCCAAATTACCACACAGATAAAAACTTTAACTTTGCATTAGTGTTAATACTCTTCTAAGCAACTTGCAAACAGAGTGTAAAGCAGAAACAATACTCAAAGAGGATTTTTATTCAGAAACTCATTTATCTTGGTGGTAGCGAGTGGCATAGCTAAGTTTCACAGTATAGATATGCCCAGATGTTGCCATCAGGCTGCAAAGCAAGAAAATGGACTTGGTACTGGTGTAAATGAAGACTATTTTTACAGGTGGATTGAAGTGGTCAAATATGACTAACTACATCATAGACATCTCAATCTGAGCTAATCTACACTGTCTTTTATTGACAGTAGAGAAAAACCGACATGCCTCAGTCTTTCCTACCCCTAAAGACAACTCTTAAATCCCTGCAAATATTAGATGTAATTGAAACCTGACTCTTCTTTGGTATGCCAGCATTTGTCTTACCCGATATCAGCTGTATGGAAGATAGGCATTTAGTCTGAGCTAACCTGTACATGTTGCTTTTCAGTGGAGAAAGTGTTTCCACAGGATTGTGGAAAACCATTGCAAGACCAGTACAAAAATGCCCCCCTTGCAATTCTTTTCTCTCTCTTGCATATAGAAATCCACAGGTTAGATTAGACTTGTACCTTCAGGTGGTTACACTTAGGTAAGACTAAGGCACCGAGCCACCTCTGAAGATTTCACAGTCAGGTGAGGTATATTTCCAAATCACATTACCAGGATGGACTATCCAATGATTTAAAATAAATTTACATAAAAAGCTGATGAAAGCTTTTCTAGCTCCCCAGTGAAACAAAAAAAGAAGAAATATCTATCTTCTGCTAATAAAATATGCTCACTTCTCAATGCCTCTCTTTAGTTATACTAACCTTTTGTCTGAATATAGGTTGATCTGAGGTAAAGAAAATAATTTTTTGTACATTTTCATGAACTCTGAATGGGTTCATAAAAGGAATGCTCCAAAATTTATTTTCTTTATTTTAAATAACCCAATAATCTTATATATATACAAATATCTACATATATATAATATATTCAGCTTCCTTAAATCATCATACTTCAGAAATCAATAGAATTTTGTATTTAAACTAATTGGAGATCTCTTTATTTTTTCCATTTTAGGCAACTTGGGAGCTTTTCTTTTTTTTATTTTTTGTATTTGTTTTCGGTTAAATATTTTTACTAGTGTGAACATCTGAGCTTAGTAAAATATACATACGACAAACCGACTTATCAGTGAATGCTATCATGTTAAACTTTAATGGTATCAAGAAATAGTCTATTTTTAGTTTCAAATTGTTTATTGTCTTTTACCCCTTTAGAAACATGGTCTGAACTATTAGTTATTGTGCACATTCTTCAACTTTTTTGTATCTTTTCTTTGGGGAATACCTAGGGAAAAAAATCGCAGAGCTTAAAAGATGTTTCAACTTTTAGTAATTAAGCTCTGGTGAGCATTGCAAGAATATTTAATGCTCTGCTGCTCTATCTGAAGAGGATCTGGAGACTTACAAAGAATTACAAAGAATTACAAGAACATGATTTACAAAACATAAAGTGCATGTTGTCAAAGCATCCTCTGAAATGCTTTCAGATGAGAAAGTTTTCTAGCATTTCTTTAGAAATGGGCAGTGGAGAGAGTCTCACAGCATTAAGGTAGTTTTGTTTTGGTTTGTTTTGTTTTTCACTCCCATACATAGGAGTAACTTGTTGGCTTTTTTTCCACCTCGTGCTCACTCTCGCAGATAAGCATTAGAGAGAATTTGGAAATGGAAGGCCTTTCTGTCTGCAGCTAGCAGGGTCAATTCAGTGTGGCAGCTGCGAGCGGGTGACATAGACTTATATTGACACAACCCACTTTTTGCTGCAGAATCACAAAGCGAAAGCACCCGGGGCTCTTCTGCCTTTTTCAATAAGATACGAATTTTTGTCTTCCTTCTATTAAGCAGAGATCTGTCATCTTGACTTGTACACTAAATGGTCCATTCTGACTGCCTTGTTTGTGTCCAATCCCAGCCAGGATCTGGAAACATGTGTTAACATACGGCATGTTTGGGGGCAAGCAGGAAGGGCCTGAGGCTAGACTCCCTGATGTCTGCTGGAGGGTAGTCAATAATCATTAGCCCTTCAAGTGGTAGATGCCCAACATAAACTGTATTAATTTATTTAAAAAATCTTTACTTTAAGCCACAGGGAAAGGCATTTTAGAGAACGTAGCTTCCCTGAAGTAACAAAGCAGTAATAAAGATGTAGTGCCATGTAAGTGAAATTCTTGGCTTGGTGGGGGGGGGCATGTTTTTTTATTACTATGTCATCAGCCAGAGCAATGGGAAACTATTAAAAGTAATTATCCCATGCATGTCTGTCACTTAAGTTTATCCCTGTGCTGATAAAGAAGTGCAATTTGCCCCAAGTCTTTTCTGATTCCCAACATCTCAGCATTAGCCACAAAGCTAAACCTGCAGCGATGGGGGAAGTTCTAATGTTCATTGTAGTCAGCAAGAGGTAGGTGAAGCTGGGCTTTTTAATTTTATTTTTGATGGAGTTCAAAGAAACCAACTTTGTACTAATTAAATATTCAGAGAAACTGTGAAGCTTCTCATCTAACTGTGAGTGTTTATGTGTGGATAGGTGTCAGTGGCAGGCCAAACATTGCTTTCATTTATATTTCCACCCATCTTGGCGTGAGTGGAGTGGAATGGTGTTGATGGAGAGACTTATTTAGCATACTTATTTGTATTTCTATTTTTTTTCTGCTGCACATATATATCAAAAATATTAAAGTGCTAGAAAAAAATTTCCAATAGAAGAGAGTGAACATGTACGATAGCATTCAGTCCACCTAACATTTGAAGTCCAAAGGTGGGCAATTAGTCTTGCCCCTTGCAGATGACATAAAGAATCAGGTACCTGCAGAGGGTAATTCAGTACATCCTAAAGTGAATGGAATGGGTTGCCCCCCTGAGGTATCTACTTATGTCCTTTGGCTATGAAGAGATCTTTGATCTCTAGCTGAGATCAGTTACCCCTCTTTCACATAGCTGAAGTCATGTGAGAAGTATCCCAGAGGAAAAATGGAAGGACTCCTATAATGATCCAAATTAACCTAATTCGTCATCAGCCAAATCAGTTTAGCACAGCTACCATTTCAGAGAAAAAGAGCCTAGCAATAGGAACTATGGATTCTTCTGTTTATATTTTAACGTTGTTATTTTTACATTATTAACATTTTACCAGTGAAATACCTCAAAGGAATTAAGGGGTGTTCCTCTAAGAAGGTGACATAGTCAACAGCCCGGCTGATCTTCACTAAGGCACACAGCATGGGCAACAAACAGGAGTTGGAAGCCACTATACTGCTAGAAAACTATGATGTAGTTACTGCTACTGAAACTTGGTGGGATGAATCCCATGACTGGGTTCATGACTGGAGTGTTGCTGTCAAAGGTTACAGGCTGTTCAGAAGGGACAGGTGAGGAAGGAGGGGCAGAGGCATTGCTCTCCATTCTACCAAGAAATGGACAGATTGTGAAGAGCTATCTCTGAAGAACAGCCACAAGCAGTTTAAAAACTTATGAGCAACAAAGGGAACCTTGTGGTTGGTGTCTACTACAGGCTATCCAATCAAGGGTAGCCTATTGATGAAGCCTTCTTACCCCAGCTACCGCAGGCATCGTGCTCACAGCTCTCATCCTGCTTGAGGACTTCAACCTCAACATCTGCTGGAAAAGTAGTATAGTGAGCTGTAGGCAGCCTGAGTGACTCCTGGAGTGCACTGGGGATGACTTCTTTAGCCAGGTAATAGAGAGCTCTAACACAGGGAATGTGATACTGGACCTGATGGCCATCAGCACAAGTGAGTTAATTGGTGACATCAAAACTGGAGGCAGCCTGGGCTGCAGTGGCTGTGCACTGACAGATATGGGTCAGGCAAAGAGTAAAATCAGGACCCTGAATTTCAGTAAAACAAACTTCCAGCTGTTCAGAGGTTAATGAATGGGGCCTCCTGGGAAACTCTGCACAGGGACAAGGAAGCAGAACAGAGCTGGCAGGCCTTTAAGGATGATTTCCATAAAGCACAAGAGCTCTCAATCCCCAGACGTAAGAAATAAGGAAAGGAAGGTAAGATACTATCATGGCTGAGTCAAGACATGCTGGTTAAACTAAAGGGCAAGAAGGAAATGAACAGGCCATGGAAGCAGGGACAGGTATCCCGGTAAGAATATAGGAACACTGCCTGGCTATGCAGGGAAAGGTTCAGGAAGGCCAAGGAGCAGCTGGAGTTGAACTTGGCAAGGGATGCAAAGAATAGTAAGGGCTTCTAGAGAAAAGCCAGAAAAGTAATATCAAAAAAAAACATACCCACCCAGTGAGTAGACAGGAGAACTGGTAGTAATGGAAAAGGTAAAGGCTGAGGTACATTGTCGAGATGGGGACTGGTGACAAGTGGTGTCCCTCAGAGGTGTGTATTCTGACAAGAACTGTTTAATATTTTTGTCAATGACATAGTGGGATTGGTGCACCCTCAGCAGCTTTGCAGGTGACACCAAGCTGAATGGTTCAGTTGACACACCTGAAGGACAGGATGCCATCCAGAGGAACCTGGACAAGCTTCGGAAGTGGGCCTGTGTGAAACTCAAGAGGTTAAACAAGGACACATCAAAGGTCCTGAATCTGGCTTGCAGCAACCCCCATTGTCAATACAGGCTGGGGGATGAAGGGATAGAGACTAGCCCTGCCAAGGACTTGTGGGCACTGGTGAATGAAATCTTAGCATGAGTTGACAGTGTGTGCTCACAGCCCAGTAAACCAACCGTGTGGGCTGCATCACCAGCAGTATGACCAGCAGGTTAAGAGAGGGTATTCTCCACCTCTGCTCTGCTCTCGTGATCTCTTACTCTCACCTGGAGTACTGCATCCAGCTCTGGGGTCCTCAGCACAGGAAAGATATAGACCTGTTGGAGCAAGTCCAGAGGAGGCCTCAAAGATGGTCAAAGTGGTGGAACACCTCTTCTATGAAGGTTAAGAGAGCTGGGATTGTTCAGCCTGGCAAAGAGAAGCCTAGGAGATCTAGAGTAGCTTCCTGGTTCCTAGGGGATGCATATAAGAAAGATTTAGCAGTGCCTGTTGCAATAGGACAAGAGGTAATGGTTTTAAACAAAAAGATGGTAGATTTAGACTAGATATAAGGAAGAGATCTTTTACAGTGAGGGTAGTGAGTTGCTGGCATGTGTTGCCCAAAGGTGGTAGATGCCCCATCCCTGGAAACATTCAAGGTTAGGTTGGATAGGGCTCTGAGCAACCTGATCTAGCTGAAGATGTCCCTGGTCATCAGAGACGCTTTTGACTACGTGACCTTTAAACGTCCCTTCTAATCCAAACTAACTTCTTATTTTATGATTCTATGATTCTATGATTCTATGATTATGATATTCTCTACCAATATTTAGAGCTTTAAACTTCAAGTTGTCAAAGACAGTAATCTTTTCAAATTTCTTAGAACTGTTTGCATAGCTTCTGTGATGTGAATTCATAATTTTAAAGGTCCTGTTTCAGCAATATATTTAGTTCAATAAGCCTGCCTGTAAGTGTGTCTCAGTGAAGCCACAGGGATTAAGCACGTGTCTGGGTTATTTGCCGAACTGGGGCATTAATCTTTAATATTATTGCTTTGGCTGTCCAGCTGGATGAACTGTCTGCAATTAGTTACCCTAAAATAACTGCTTATGCACTGACGTATTCAATATCCTCTCTAATAAATTGAAAGATAGGTCCTAGGTTAAGCGCTACCAAGAAGCCACTGGCAAAATGACCTAGGAAAGGAAAGCAGGCATATTTGACAGTAGGTTTCATGATATTCTCCCATTAATGTCATAGTTCTTCTGAACAAGTCTCATGTTTAACAAGACTTGCTGTGTAATGTAGCACTTTTTTCATGTACGGAGATGGGCATTGACACACATAGACCTGTGTATATCTGGAGCTGACATATCTCGTTTAGCTTGTGGTTGTAGTGGAAGGACCAACTTTTTTAATTATTGTAAATATTTCCCAGCTTTCCACGTATGCTAAACTCAAGAAACTATGTACGAGTTACACAGAAAAGTTATTGTAAATGACCAATAAAAACCCCCATATTAATTCTTTAAAAATATAAAAACCTTTGCCATGACTGAATTAAAAATCCCTTCCTTCATCTGTCCTGCTTTGTGGAAATGTGTTGGAAGAAATGCATGCTTTCCTGTAGGGTTTTCCACCTAAATAGCCATTGTTTCAAACTGTGAGACAAGTCATGGGAAGACCAAGAGAGTGCCTCCACTAGAATCTGAAAGGCAATTTATGAGGAGAAAAGTAGAGCCACTTCTCAGTGTATCCCTGTAGATGAGGTGCAGTAGGCACCAGCTGTAGCTTACAGGACACAGGTCTGTAGCTTACAGGACACAGGACACCAGTCTGTCCAGACTTGTGCTGGTTACTCACACGTGGTGCTTTACACCTCATTCACAAGCATGTCCCTACTTTGTCCTCTGAACTACAGTGGGGACACATTCATGTGAGTGAATCTGCTATTCTAACTTCAAAGTACTGAAATTACAACATCCATTCCAAATTCGTCATTAAGGTTACTTACCTCTATAGTCAAACAGAGAAGTTACATTTTTTTAGAAGGTGACACAACATATCCTATGAAGGTCCTTCATATAGATAAGAGAGATCCAGAAGAAATAATGATTTTAAAATGCTGTTTTATACCTACATGGTTTTGGGGGGGTTTGCCTATGGTCTTTTGATTGCTTCCCAATAATTAGAGGAGTTTGTTTTGGTTTTTTTATTTTTTAAGAAATAGGTTAACACTAGTCTGCTTTTTCAAACGTTCAACAGTTTAATTCTATTCATTACATAAAATTGGGTTTTATTATTTTGACCTAATATTTCTCCCTTCTGTTCATAGAAAAAAAAAAAGAAAAAACCCAATACTATTCTTTCATGATTTATGAAATCCATTCTTTGACAGATTTATGATTGCAGTTGATCATGATTTTGCAACATTATCTCTATCCCTCTCCTATTTTTTTCATTGATCCACTATTTTACAAAATATTTACTGGTACATTTCAAATTCACCTGGTTGTCGGTTCATTTTCTATATTATTCTAAATGCCTCCCTCTCCCTCTTTCATCTCAAAGAACAGTTCTTGGACTATGTCACATGGAATATTAATTTTCTTTAATTATTGGGTTTGTTTGTTTGTTTTTCCTGTGCTGTTGGAATTCTTGAGGAAAATCCAATGATGCTGAAGATTGTGCCATGATGAGGTTTTTTTCTCTTTCTTGTCCTTGTCTAGAACCAGCCTTTCATTTTACTTATCTCTGTCTTCCATCTCACCTGGGAGAAAAGCTTATCCCTTGCAGAGACATCTCCAGAGCAGAAATATCTTACACATTTACTTTAAGATAGAACGAATTGTTTCTGGAAGTTTCTTTTTCTATGGACTGTAGATGGAACCTAGAGAATTCTCTAGGTTTTAGTCAGTTTACATCTAGGTTTTTATATCTAGGTAAATACATCTAAGTTTTAGCTGGTTTAGATGAGGTGAATCTCATCTGCATTTACTTCTTTCATCTGCTCTGCAGACAATGGGCTGTTAGAACAATTGGAAAAGAAAGGCAAGACTGTCCTTGGGAAATGCACCTATGGAGCATTTTTGAAATGGACTTCAACTATAAGGGACTTTGGATTTCTTTTCATTTATTGATTTAAAGTTTTTCATGTGTCACTTGCTATTTATTCTCAACTAGTTGGGTCCATTTCACCTGTTTGGTGCAAAAAAAAGATACCTTGTTTACTGATTAAGCATTTTTTGAATTATTATCAGGCAAGAGGAATAGTAAACATGCTCCTTGCAATACATAACAAAGGCCACTTTTCCAAAACTCCAGAAAACCTATCTGCAGCAAGTCTGGTATTGCCAAAATGGTTCAGATTAACTTTCCAAGCCATAAATAAGGTTTTGAAAAGGGACTGTGAATTTGAGTTAGCTTAAGTTAACATGGATAATGCAATGCATCTTTCAAATTTGTCTTTCAAATATTCCCTTAATTACCACTTGCATCTCATTAGAAATTAGCTAGACAGGCCAATAGATAGAAAGATGGACAGACTGACCAACCAAGTCCTCAGATTAACAATAAGGTTTCTAAACAGTATGTTATAGAACTTTAGACAGAGATCAACTGCTTCACTTACATGGCCTGCAAAAATTATATCAGATTAGCAGATTTCAGTAGTCTCTGTTGGTCTAGAAAGCATGAGTTTTGATTTGAGAGGTCATGGCAGTCAGGTGAAGTTCCAGATGACTGGAAGAAGGGAAATGTAACCCCCATTTCAAAAAAGGGAAGGTGGAAGACCCAGGAAACTATAGACCAGTCAGTCTCACCTCTGTGCCCAGCAAAATCTTGGAGCAGATTCTCCTGGAAAGAATGCTGAGGCACATGAAAAACAGCGAGGTGGCTGGTGACAGCCAGCATGGTTTCACTAAGGGGAAATCCTGCCTTACCAATTTGCTGGTCTTCTATGATGGGACTACAGGACTGATGGAC
>NW_009933199.1:0-26271 GCF_000696875.1 Nestor notabilis | reverse complement strand
AATATTTTTTTTTGGCAAATAAATAATTCCCCTCCCTCAAAAACCCGAAGCTTGACCACACAAAATTAAGTATGTCATCTGGAATGTGCTTTCCAAAGAAGAAGAGGCTGTCCTGACATATGGAGATTTTGGCTAGGAAACTGTTCCCTGTTTTGTGGTAGTTAAGTTTTTCAGAAATTGGTTAACAGGACTTGTATTATAGCTGTAATGGTTATTTCAAATGGGAAAATGTGAAGGAAGGATGGTCAGGCATTCATCTTGTACTGGCCACTGATAGATGATGCTGCATTTAGTATTCCAGGAAAATTGAGATCTTGAGATAAAAACAGGTTCTTTATTGTATGTCCATATTTTGGTTAGAAGCTTCTAAAGAAAACTCAAATATTTGTTTCTTCTCTCGAAATCAGTTACTTTGGAATTTGACTTGGAACCCTGCCTTTTTAATATTTAATACCACATGCACAGTTAAAGTAGTATTTCATTGAGTACAAGTGATCACTATTTCACAGAGTGATTGAGACTGGAAGGGACTTCCAGAGGTCGTCTTGTTTAACCCTTCTGCTCTGGCAGGGCCACCTAGAGCATGTTGCCCATGGTGGCTTTTGAGTATCTTAAAGGTGTAAACTCCAGAACCTCTCTGAGCAACCTTTAATTTTTCCATTTCTCAGCAGTACATTTACTTGGTTGATGATTCATTATGGAGAATAAAATTCACTGGAACTAAACAAAAAAGTAATTGGTACTCATTTTCCATTTGTTTGCAGAGTTCTCCAAGTATTTTGGCCTTCTTAACTTGGTCAGTACACCTCTTTGTAGCCTAAGTAATTCTGTGAAAGGCATCTGCCATAACAGCAGAGGAACTTTCCTCATGGAGGTGATTGTAGGTTTGGAGATTTTAGGCAGAAGAGTTTGTATCTGAGGGAACAGTTGCTGTGAATTGGTAAGCCTATTACATCTAATTTGTGACTGCAGTTGAAACAGATTAGATGTAGAGTTTTTCTGTTGGAGGAAAAAAGAATTTATGCCTTGCTCTGATGTCCAGTTTACATTCGAGGAATGCCATTTCAGTTTTTCATGATTCTGAACCTTAGTATCATAGTGTTTTCTATATCTGTGTGTATGTCATTCTCTTCCTGTTGGGCAGTGAGGGAGGCTGGGGAGGACTTTCTTATTGGCAAGGGAATTTGGAAGATTTCTTGATACTGATAAGGCAGGAACCTGCCCCTGGGAAAGAGGTGAAGAAGGAGGAGAGACTGCCTGTGGTAAAAGCTGAAGTGCAAGGTGTCAGTACAACAAGCGCTATCTTCCTGGATTATGGATGACAAATTCCAGCATGTTAGTTCTACTACGGAGATCTAGGAGCACCTTTGACAACCACTGTGGAGTAACACTGTGTTAAGGTACTTAGAAGGGGAAGAAGCCTCTGCAGCCAGGAGATGATAGAGGAAGAGTGGATGGGGAAGATCCGTCAGGAGGAAGGTTCAGGGAGGAGTGAGGATGAAGGTAGGACAATGAGTTTCTGCTGGTTATACTTGCCCCATGCCTTTTCACAAGTGCCAGGTTGCATAGAACAGTACTAGGTAAAACATGAAGCTGTAGCTGAAAATAGAGGTAATACTGATGCCTCACAACTTTGCCTTAATATTATGCACTGCTGTCAGTGTTAGAGGTGGAATCATAGAATTTCCTCACAAGCCTTTCTTTGTTATGAAATCTTATTTTATCGATGTATTATTATACCAATCTCTTCTTAGAAAGTAGCTTTGATTGTAGGCACACAAATCCTGTCAGTATTAAGCTGAGAGAATTTACTTTGCTCTTAGCAAAGTGGAAAGGTTCTTCTGCCACTTCAATCTACCTAGTAGTTTGTTTATTGATCTAATACATCTTCTGCGAGCTGGTGTTTTCCTCCTTAAACTCAAGTTACTACTATGATAATTGGCGATTAATTACCAACACAGCAATGATATGGTTTATGGTGGTCTGGGGATCATTCAAACCTGCTATTATATGCTATATATCTTCTTCTGTACGAGGCCAGAAATGGTGCCAGACGAATGGTAGACTTACTAGGACTTGAAGTTTCTGCTCTGCTAGTATTGGCAATAGTTGTCATGGCTTTTGCAACAGGTGTTATTGCTGCCAACATTAGCAGAGCAAAGATGGTGACAGAAATAACAATATGTCCATTAAGGCCTATGGAGTGATAGCTGAACTATTAATGTGATTGCTTTGTTGGGCTGGCTTTTGATTGTGGGGTTGATTTTTACACTGAATTTGGAATCAGAGGTGTCATTAAAAAACTAGGTGCTCTCTGTAGAGAATTAGATTAGCATGCTTCCTGGAAAAGCTTTTGTCTTCTGTCTATTACCAAAATGCTTGTGGCTATTTTCAGCCTTTCTCATACTCCACAAAGTGTTTTGTGCATGCAGTTTCTGAACATAGCATGACCGTGAAGTGTTTGGAGATGCTTTTGGCTTGTAAAATCAGATAGTTAAGAAATCTTCAGAACTAGCCATATTGTGGTTCTGAAACAAACTGTGAAGACTCTTGTTGGGAAGACCATATTGGGGAGAATTCTGGGTTATTTATCTAAAGAATAGAGTTGTAACACAAAGAAGGTCTTGTATTAAGTAACTTGCATGCTCAGAGCAGTTCATTGATTCCACTTAGCAGATTGGATTGGAGTAAGGAAAGGACTAAAAGTCTCTCTTGCTTTTAATTCTTGATGAGCATAAGGTTAGAGGAGTCTTTGAAGTTTTCTCCTGTTGTTTCTTTTCTGTCCTAAAATGCTGCCAGGCTCCCACAACAAAGCTTTTGTCCTACTTAATGAGGTGTATACATTACACTATTTTCATCAGTAATTTGGACTTGAGATATGATCAAAGTTGCCATGTAGAGGAAAAATTGGAGTGTTATGATGCTGGTGCTGCTGGAGATTCAACCAGAATAGGCAGGTGAAGATTTTCCTTCAAATTGGGGTGTGTTGTGAGAGGTAGTTGAGCAGTACTGAAGCAGGACATCTTTCACTTTCTGTCTTTCTTGTGTGTTTCAACATCAGTGAACTTACCTTCCAGTGGTGCTGCATTACATTTTATGGGAGGTAATAACAGAAAGAAGTTGATGAAATGGTAAGCTTTCTTCTGCAAGAGGAATTGCTAACAAGGGCATCACCAGCAGAGATAAAGAAGTCATTATCCCACTCTACTCAGCACTTATCAGTCCACACCTGGAATACTGTGTTGAATTTTGGTCCCTGGTATTCAACAGAGATGTGGATAGGCTGGAGAGGGTCCAGAGAAGGACCACAAAGATCATCAAAAGAGTGGGAAGCCTGCCGTTTGAGGAAAAGCTGGGAGAACTGGCTTTGTTCAGCCTGGAGAAAAGGCAGCTCAGGAGACGTTATCACCATGTTTCAGTATTTAAAAGGTGGCTACAAAGGTGGAGACTTCCTTTTTACAAGGAGTCACATGAAAAAGATGAGGGGTAGTGGGCACAAGTTACTCCTGGGGGGATTCTGGCTGGACATAAGAAAAATTTTCACAATGAGAACAATCAGCCATTGGAATAATCTCCCCAGGGAAGGGGTGGATTCCCTAACACTGGACACTTGAAGGTGAAGTTGGTCAGGGGTCTGGGCCATTTGTGTACATGATCTTGAGGTCCCTTCCAGCCTGGTATTCTATGATCAGTCAAGTCTTTACATTTAATTAAAAAAAAAAATAAAATCATATGAAGTGATGGGTTAGCAAAAGGGGAGATGGGGTGGGTGGGAGGAAGGCAGTATGGCTGGGAGGTTTTGAAGAATTGCTTTCAGAAGTAATAGATGTTTTCACAAAATATTTTTACTTTTTTGGGGGAGTTGAAATCAACGTAACCTTTTTTGTGACAATGCAAAAAGACACCATCTTGTATTTTTAACTAATAACTTGCAACTTTGAGCTAAAGCTCATGCTTAAGATTAGACTTTCTCCTGTCAGTCTTGATTTCCTTGAAGTTGTATCATGATAAACAAATGATTTTCAGGTATAACGAAGTGCCATTCTAGAGCGATAGAAATGAGCTATTTCTTAGTTAAGCCTCCTTTCTTCATCTAGAAGATGAAGTGGAAGCAGTGTTAACCGAAAGAGCTTCTCCTTAAGTTGTGCAAGGTACTTGTGTTCTCAGATCTGCAAAACAGAAGAATGTCTGTTTTGGTTTTTTCCTTTTTTTTTTTTTTTTTTTTTTTTTTTTTTAATACAGAAGTGGCATGTTCGTTACAGAGATCTCATGTTCTTCACTGTTCAGATCAATTAATTTCTATTTCACTTCCGCAGTAGAAATGAAACAAGTAAGCAAGTTCTAATAGGAAGAGGAGTGACTAATTGAGCAGATGACAAAAGAAATAATTTTGTCAGTAAAGCCAGTCCTGTCTATTCAATAGGCTCGTGAGTTAATCCTTAAACTTGTGCAGTGGATATTTGCGTACTATAAATTACTTCATTCTTAACAGTCTTAAAAACAACTGTTTATCTATTTGACTTTGAGATTGTGGAAAGCCACTCATTCCATTTAAATAGCTTCTCTTGTTTGAGTACCAGTCAAATCTCACCTGAAAAGACAGAATTTGAAATCAAAGTTGGTGTACTATATTATCCTCTTCTCCTCCTACTTAGTAAATAAAATAACAAATAGGGAGCATCAGTGCAGTACCAGACTATGATATTGACCTTCTGTACTTTTGAATATTCCTAACTGCAGAACACAACAGATTTCGCTTACAGGGTCGTTGTAGGGTACGAGAACCCAAAAAAATGCTCTTTGTGTACAAGGAAGTCTTGCCTGTCTGTAAGCTATAAATACAAATATGAGGTTTGGAAAACAGGCAAAGAAATTAGGAAGATTATAATTAAAGATGATTTTGGGATTGGAATTGTTTGTTTGGCCTGTGGTGACTTAAGTCAGGGCTTCCTGATTTCCTCAGGCTTTTTGTGAGGCTGTTTTGAATTTCTATTTCCTGCATCTAAAATAGGGAAGTACTTCCCCCCTCTTCCCTCCCTCCTGCCCTGATTTTTGGGTTTGCTGTTGTGGGTGCAAGCTACTGTTAGTACTCTTTTTAAGAGGTAGGGAAATTTCCCTGGTAGTACCATGGATGTATTTGAAAAACAGACATCAAGCTTTTAGCACACTTGTGGTAAATATCAATGACCAAAAATACTCCAAAAGAAGTATTCTAAACTAAGTCGAAAGGAAGGTGTGAGTCTGTTTATAACGTATGTATGAAGATGCACCAATGTTAAACTGTGCTATTTTAATACATGCTGTTGCTTTCAGATTCTTAACTATTTTGAGTTTTATTTTCTTTAGTTGCAGATGTTACCACAGATAAATAGGAGAAACAAATTTGTCTGAACATAGACTCATGACTGCAAGATATTCTTTTTAAGTAAAGAAAATTGGTTACTCTGTGTATTAGTGTGTAATAGTATATCAGCCTAAAAACTACTTTGCTTCAATATAATAAGTAAATTTTTACAATGTCTTAAGTTTCTGAGTAGCATGGAAACCTTAATGTTCATAAGGTTCATTGGTCTCCGACTTTGCGTATACTCTGTGGTAGGGATTTTTTGTACTTTCTAGGGGGAATATTAGAGATAAATTAAGAAGAGCTTCATGAAATTGGATGCTTTTTATGGAAGAAGTTCAGCACTGCCTGACTGAGCTCTGTTGTGCATGCATACAAAGCTGTTAAAATGAAGATGTATGCATTTAAAACAGCAGTTAAACTTAGAAACTACAATGTCCAATGCTCAGCTGATAATGCTTGGTAGTATTACAGGAGGCTCACTCTGTCTGATGTAGTTTCCAGTATAGTAATCTCTGGAGGAAAGTGGCAAAGATCACTAAAATATTCCAGTGACCTTAACAGTTTGAGTGTTGTAATAAATAAGGTTCATTAGTTCTCTGAAATAATTCTTGTTAGTCTTACGTATTGAGTAGGTAGTGGTTTTATACCTTAACAAATTCATGTGGGACTATTGCTTGCATTTTACTTCTGACAGTGTGTTTCGCAGGCTTCCAGGAAAGCTTTTTGTGAAAAGCTTCGTTAAGCATTTGACATCATTAAATAAATTAGTTGGCTAGAAAAAAATTTATGTTCAGTACTTTCATGGTACCTATATATATGTATAGATAGATATAGATATATACACGCACACACACACACACATATGAATGGGATGAAAAATATGAAGTCCTCATGTGCATTTTCTTTTAAAATAAATCCTGCAAATTCAGTCCAAGTACTCTAAGCTGCATAGGAATTTTTGTTTACAGTACTTTGAAATTGCAATTTCCTACTCTGGATTTTGTTAGAAGGAACTTATGATATTTCTATAGTCTGTGTGATGACACCAAAATAGCACAAGGAATTATCTCTGTAAAGTTTGCTAATATGGAGTTGAATTAGGGTTAATTTTGGTGAGATATCAAATATACTATTTTAAAAATATGTCAAAAGAGCTCTTGGTGGTCGGTGTTTGTTACTCAGGCTGGCGACCTGTCACAAGTGGGGTCTTCCAGGGATGAATACTGCACCTCACACTGTTCAACATCTTCATAAATGATCTGGATGATGGGATTGAAAGTACTCATACTAAGTTTGCTGATGACACTAAACTGGATGGTGAGGTGGACACCTGAGAAGGCAAAGCCATCTTAGAGAGATTTGGACAGGCTGGAACAGTGAGCAGGTAAGAACAATATGAAGTTTAAGAAAGACAAGTGCAGAGTGTTGCATCTGGGATGGTGTAACCAAAGAGCGGAGTACAGGCTTTGATTTGTGTGGCTGGAGAGTGGCCTTAGTGGAAGGGACCTGGGAGGTCCTGGTGGACAACAAGCTGAATGTGAGTTAGCAGAGTGCCACTGTAGGAACAGGGGCAAATCAGATCCAGGGCTGCATCTGCAGGGACGTTACTAGCAGTGATGGAGATGTGATCATCCCACTAGGTGCCAGTCAGGCTGCACCTGGAGTGCTGTGTCCAGTTTTGTTTCCTACAATTCAAGAAAGAGACAAATTGGAGAGGGTCCAATGAGGCTTGTAAAGATGACCAAAGGGCTGGAGAACTTGCCTTGTAAGGGAAGCCTAAAGAAGTGTCCCTGGAGAAGAGAAGGATTAGGAGGGCCTCATCACAGTATTCTGGTAATTAAAAGGCAGCAGCTACAAAGAGGACAGAGGCTTTCTTTCCACAAGGAACCATGTGAGAATACAAGGGGCAATGAGTACAAGCTGTAGTAGGAGAGGTTTTGTATCTGTATAAGAAATTTTTTACAGTGATAACAATGAGTGACTGTAGCAACCTCCCCAGGGACATGGTGGAGTCACCATCGCTGGAGGTTTTCAAGATGTGGTTGGACAGGGTGCTAGATAATCTCATCTAGGCTCCCTTTCCCATGAAAGGTTGAACCAGGTGACCTCTTGAGGTCCCTTCCAACCTGTGATGATCTATGGGTCTGTAATTCTTAAGCTTTTGAAAAAAATACCTGTTCAGTGTTTCACTGGTTGGTTTTCCCTTTGTGTTTTTCTAGCTTTGGTTTCAAAGCATCAGTGAAGTTCTTGAATCCGTGCAATAATGTGTTTGTAGCAGTGCTAGCTATGAACACAGTAATTACATATTCTATCAAGGTCCCATTTTCTGAGGCAACCACTGTACAGCATATGATATCAGAGCTGAGCAGCATAATGTTCATGTTATTTGTCTTCTAACATCAGATGGAGTCAGAAAAATATAATATTAAAAAAACCCTCCAGACTTAAAGAGAAAAATCTTTAAATCTAGTGGCATGAAGAGATGGAGGAAACTCAACTGCAGAATGTATGTACAACAAATCTAGTTTCTAAATGGACAAAAGATAAACTGCTGTTAGGTAGTTTCTTAAATACTTTTCATCCTAAATGGCAACTATACATTGCAGTTGTATCTGAATTTAAAAAATAAAAACAATAGGAAAAGCAGCTCCTGTAGAGTTAATTTTTTTCTCTTTGTGACATCTAATACTGTTAAAGTGAAGATGAACTTTCTGGAAGGAGTGAAAAATATTCCTGAGATTTTAACAAGCCAGTTCAAATTATCCATTTAGATTAGGAAAAAGATCTCTACTAAGGTACAAGAAATTTGCAAAATGAACAGGAGGTAGTAGGAGAGTTACATACTTGGTGTGTAAGTTTTTTGTCTCATGATGGCTTCAGGTGAGAAGTTGCTCAATTAGTATGTTACTCTCCAAATGAAGACTTAGAGTAGAATACAGTTTTCAGTGAATGGGCTGTAATTCTTTTTCATTACTATGGCAGTAGTACAGTGTCCTGCGTTCAGCAGTAGCGGTCATCTTTCTCCTTCTTAGTAGCTGGTGCAGTGCCGTGTTTTTGACTTTCAGCCTGGGAACAATGCTGATAACACCCATGTTTTTAGTTGTTTCTAAGTAATGTTTACTCTAATCAAGGACTTTCTCAGTCTCGTGCTCTGCCAAGAAGGAGGGGAAGCCGTGAGGAAGCAGAGACAGGACACCTGACCCAAAATGGCCAAAGGGGTATTCCATACCACAGCACGTCATGCCCAGTATATAAACTGGGGGGAGTTACCCAGAAGGCCCAGATTGCTGCTTGGGTTGGGCTGGGCTGGGCTTAAACGATGACATACAGATAACTTAGATTATGGAAAACTTCTTACCATATACAGTCAGCTGTAGCCAAGGAACAGTTAAGTTTTGCATGGAGATATGCAGTTTATTTGGGTATAAGATCATGACTTCAGCTACACTTATCAGTATGCTTTCAAACGATAACTGAAGTAGTTGGTTGAATCTTCTATCTTTCTGATGGAGCCCCAAGAATTAAAATGTTCTAATTTCAAGTATATTTATTTTTTTCTCAGTAGATTATTATTCTGTAATAAAACTAAGAAGTGCCAGAGACTCATTTTAGAATTTCACTTTTGCAGTCAGACGTATTAGAGTGATCTGTAGCAACAATCCTCAGGTCAGTGTTCATCAACAGCAAGGCCACGGTCTTGCTGCAACAGTGTCTTGTCTCTATTCTGTAAATCAGTGTCTAATACAGCTACTGTCCTGGTGCTACATGCAGTAGCTGTAGTGCTTAGATATATGCCTTTTAAAATTTACCTTCCTTTTATGTTTTGGGGGCAAAAGGGCAGCTACCATGATCAATAAGGAGATGTATTAGATGAAATAAAAATGCATCAGAAAAACTTAGTGGAACTAAGAGCCAATCAAATTCCATCTAGTTCTTTTTGTCTTTTCTCAGTTGCACTTATGTAAGGCTATCAGCATCCTCCATTCACTTTTGAAGAAAGTAGGAGCTCCAACATGTGCTGTGCCAAAGAGGCAAATTCAGGCACTCTTACTGTGGCAAGGAAGAGAGGTTAAATCAGGATATCTGTTAGTCATCATTTTACCATCAGCTTTCTGTTTCAAATAGTTCAGAATACAGTGTGTTTTGTTTAAATACCACAAAAGATGTGACTGTTTTCTTAATTTTCTCTTAAGTCTCTGAGGCTAGGTAAGTATGGTCAGTTATAAAATGACCATGGTTGGTAACATTTTGGTCTGTTTCCAAAATGACCATTTACACGCATGTATTTAGGTAGTTCTTCAAAAATGAGCTCTGTGGTCCAGCACGGACTTCCCAGAAAGTGAAGTGCAGGATGTCTGATGTAAGTATAACTCTCAAATTCTAGAGGTGATATTTTTTAATTATGTTCTGGAATATCACTTGATATTTTGTAGTATTTAGAAATTGGAAACCTGCCTTAGTAGGTGTTTTACAAATGTACAGTTTGTATGAATGGGAAGTAGAAGATACTGCTTGACTTATATCTTCTGACCTGTATGTGACATGGCCTTTGAACCACTGACTGTAGATATATACACATTAGGTATCACTAATCCCTTAGTTCAGGTAGATTTCCAAGAACATAGTTATTTTTCTATGTCTTTTTCTTTTTTTTTTGTCTTTAACTGAATGCTGGAAAAATGCTTTCATAAAACAAATGCTGGGGGAGAAAACAATCATCAAGTTGGATGCAAGTCAAACGTAGCCTTTTGTTAGTTTTTGTTTTATTTTTTAGAAAACATGTTTTCATCAGTCTTGGTCTCTGCTTAATGAGAAACTAAATGACAGCTACTCAAAATGGTCTGGGGATGGAGGAACAGAAAATGTGATGCTAGTGTGATCTGATGTGTTTTGTGGCAGGCTTTTATGGTGTGACAAAAATATTGTTTGCCCTCATCTCCTGTCGAGATTAAGTTAATCAGCCCAAGCTCAGCCTTGCTCCCTTGTAAGGACAGGCAGGAGAGACTTTGACAAGATTCCATGATAGTGGCAATGGTCCAGACAGCCCTGGCTCTCTTTCCTCTTGGGCTAAGATTTGTTTTTCCCCTCTTCTAAATCCAAAAGAAAATAATGCCTTTGGGGGACATACATCAATCTACTACATCCTCTTTGGGTGGGGGGATATTTTTCCCAAGTTATGAAGTGTTATATAGGAAGAATAGTGTTAGAGAAGAGTTGACTTACTCTTTGATATCAAAGTAGCTGGAAAAGTTGCTGGAAGAATTTTTTCAGCTATTTCTTAGCATTTTGGTATTTTTCATCCCCATGTTAGCAGTGTATAAGCTTGGTGAAAATACGCAGGGTTCTAAAAGTTAAATACCACTGTTTTATGAAGTTCCACTGTCTGTGTCTCATGCTTTAACTGTATCAGAAATGTTGGGACATACTTTGCTGCTTGGGTATATGAAGTCAATGGCTTTAGTTTTCCTCTAGCTTGCATCTCAAGGCTTTAAATGAACATGGAAAACCTTATTTGCATGCCCCTAAATGAACTTGAAAACATAATAAACCATATCTCTGGGCCATTTTGAAAAGTGTTGGATCCTACTAATGGATTTTTAATACTTCATCTCATCCTCTAGTCTTGAACTACTGTACTTGGAAATCCCAGGTCAACTGACCTGTATTGCTGAGGTGTTACATGTGATAAAATCCTTACTGATTATTGTGTGAGAAACTTGCAATTGGAGAAAGCCACCCTAAATTTCCATGGACAACTTTGATTCTGTTCTGACATTTTAGTACTTGAATATGGAACCATATCCTTATGTAGGTTTTTGATTTTGTAGTTACACCTCTCTTTTTTTTTTTCTTTTTTGCATGCTGTTCAAAGCATTCAAGATTTTAGTTGTGACTGTATTATAGCATCAGAAATGGTAAAAAGTGTGCTTAGAAGAGATTTGGTTTAAATACAGTTGAAGTATGTCTTGACCTGAAAGTGGTAACTATCAGTGGCTTCAAAATACATTTAAACTTCCAGTATTAATTAAAAATTATGTTACTAATGGTGTTGTCTGTGCATGTTATTTTTTCTTAAGGTGGATTTTGAAAAAGAGAGCGTGTCTCTTTATCACCCCTTTTTTAGTAATTGCTTAAATGTAGTGGGTAAAAGTGTGTGCATCAGGGATTGTAGTGATAGGACAAGAGGTAATGGGTTCAAACTTAGATAAGGGAAGTTTAGGTTAGATATATGGAAGAAGTTCCTTACAGAGAGGGTGGTGAGGCACTGGAATGGGTTGCTCAAGGAAGTTGTGAATGCTCCAACCCTGGCAGTGTTCAAGGCCAGGTTGGACTGAGCCTTGGGTGACATGGTTTAGTGCAAGTTGTCCCTGCTCATGGCAGAGGGGTTGGAACTAGATGATCTTAAGGTCCCTTCCAACCTAAACTATTCTATGTTGTCATAGGTCAATTTGTAAATTAGTGGATTGGATTCTGGAATCTGGAAACATTTGTTAATAATGTTTTGTGCTATATTAGCAGTGAAAATCATAGAATCGTGGAATCCCTGAAAAATGTGAAAAACTTGTTGTTTTGTTCCTGTTAGTAAAAAATTCCTGTCGGTTCTGAAGAATCTTAGTACTTGGCGGTAGAAGTAACTTGTCTATATCAAAAATAATTCTCTTAGTACTTCTATTAACACCCCCTTCTCTCTCCCACCATTAAAGTCATTCTTGTGGCTATATTCATCATGTAAAAAAGAATAAATATAGAAAAACATGGATTTTATGTATGCATAAATCTTCTGTTTTATTGAAAGTGAAGTTTTTCTTTCAATTGATACATAAAAAAGATGTCCTGGGGCTTTGGTAGGGTTTGCAGCGTAACGATGCACAAATTCTTAGTGTTAAGTTCTTGTTTAGTTGCATATTTCAAATATCTGTTTGACATGTGATTGCTTGTGATGGAATGTTTGTTGCAGAAATGTAGCTAGAGCTCTGACAGGAGATTGCACAATCGCAGAAGCTTCTCAGAGCTGATACTCTGCTTGTGTTCAACTTCTGGTAGTTCTTTTTTTGCAGTCTGTGGGTTGCATGTGACACTGAAGAAAGGCATATAGCTTTACAAATTACTATTTCAGTTTCTACAAAATGATTTTAGTATAATTCTTTCATAATCTTCACTTTTGGACTTCAGTCATGGCTATTCACCTCTAATTGAAGAAGTATTTTGACTTGTTCTGGAGTTTTAGGGAAGAATTTCCCTTTTGGTAGGGGGATAGGGAAGATTTTTGTGCAGGGTTTCCAGACTCCTGGAAAAAATTATGATGTTCTCACTCTTTCTTGGAAAGCTATTCAATTAATTGTCTGCCCTCTGTTTAAAAAATTAAGTACTTTTTAGTCTTTCTCTCAGTTTGTTCAGCCTTTGTCTCCAATCACTCTGTTCTTTTTTTGTGGGGTAGATTGTATTACTAGTAATAGAGTTTTGGGGTTTTTTTGGTTCTTCGATACAGCTTTTTGGAGAGTCTTTTCTAAAGCATAGCTGTTGAACTGATATAATCTCCAGAGACTGAGTTGTCAAGGCTAAAGATAAAATTTGCCTTTTTATTGTTTTGTAGCTTATTGTTTTTATCTGTAGTTAACACACAGTTTTGTTTGCAGCAAACAACCCAGGTCAGTGGCAACAGATTGTTTATGGTGGATGAGATGTTGCTTCACAGAAAAATTAGTTACCTTTCCACTGACTTACTACGTTGCAAACTGTGCTGGTAATGATTTTTTGTTTGTTTGGGGGTTTTTGCTTGTTTAGCAGAGAGAACACTTTCAAATAGAGGTATAGTGTGGCAGCGAGAGGCAGCAATTTAAGCATATTAAACAGCTTTTACAAAAGCTAATGCACTTTATTGTTGGAGATGTAGTATGTTTCTTCTTATGAACATGTTGGTATCTTGATAATTCCCATCTTGTCCAACTGACTAAAGCTTACTTCCTGAAGTCTGGCTTCATGGATACCTGCCTGGAAAAAATCTGAGAGTCAGACAGCAATTTTCCAAGCAACAGATGTGGAGGGAGTTCTGTTTCCTTTGCTGAATACTGCTATTTCATAACGGAGTTGTGCGGTTGCTTTCCTTTTGTTGAAGTCTTTACCTGATTCCTTGCAGGCTGCTGAGCAAAGAAGCCTAAGACTTTTGAGTTGGGACTGCAATAGTTTCTTTTTATTCTTTTGTATCTGTGATCTATCTGTCTTCTGTCTTCTCACTTTATTGAAGGGAAGTTATGTACTGGTATTTGCATCCTTAGTGTTAATTTTTATCCACCTTATTTTTGCTTTCTAGTGAGTATTCCTTATAGTGTTGACTCCTATTGGTCTTTATAAGCATATAAAGACCAATGTATATACCAAAGTATATACCAAGGTCCCACTGGTAGTTATAAGTGTGTGTGTTTAAAATGAAAATGTTGGGATTTATAAACCAGAAGTGGTTTATAACACATAGACCTATATGTGCTGCCTGTGGAATATTCTGTCCTCCTAGGATAATGAAGAAAGATATGGAGACCTCAGAGGACTTTTGCTGGTATAATTTAAAGTGAGCTTTGGCTTTAATTTTCTTTAGTAGCTTACAATTGAGGTGGGGGAACAGGGTTTGCCTTACAGTTTTGATGAATGTAACTTCAAGAACCTGAAAGCATCTGAGGTCACTTTCCTCCCTTACCCTCCCGCCACCCCTCCTGAGATATTTCTGTGGATACTGTTACTCTGCTGTATGTCAGGTTGGCTGCTTATTCCCAGTTGCGATTGTTACAGTAGCTGGGAACTGTAGACCTGCGAGGTACTTCCAGTGCCAAGTGCTGAAGTCCCTGTGGAATGCTACTTCCATGGTTATAAACATGGGTCAGTTCTTTAACTACCAGTACTCCCTCTTCTTTTAACTCTATTTAAATATATGTGCTTTAAGCGTTCTTGCATTCAACACATTTAATACAGTTTTATTGAAAAGGGCAGTTTAAGAAGCTGTACTTCTGCTTTATTTAATCGTAGAGTGAGACAAGTGTGGCTGATAAATCAATTAAACCTAAAGAACGCCAGCTGTCTTATTTTCTACCCATCAAAATATCAAGAAGCTATGTAGTCCTCCCAATAGTTATACAACTGCTGTAGTCTTTTTCTGTAAGGTATTCTGTTGATGGCAGAATGTGCTGCATTTGTAACAGAAGCTTTGTAGTATGAACAACTGGCCCACAGAACATAGCAACCCATGCAGGTGAACCTTATTTTGGGGAAGATAAGCTGCAAATATCCAAAAATTTGCTGCAAAATGAAGGAGTATAATTTGACTTAACAGCAATTGGCTTTCGCTGCTGTTACACATCTCCCTGAACTATTTTCAAATAATATCTGTTGTTTCTGTTTCTGCATAAATTTTACTGAAACACATTCCTGGTGATATTTTAGTCTGTATTCTTTATTTTGAAGAAGCTGCTCTCTCATCTGACAGTTGTTCTTAAAGATGTACTATTAGATGAAATTAATCCTGAAGCTAAATTGAAATATGAAACACTAATGTAATAAATGTGATGTTTTGATGTAAAGACTATTAACCACAATAAAATATCCCAGTGTAGTGAACTTAGGGTTGTAATCTAGTGTTAGAAGTCTGAGGGGAAGAGAACCCTCACTGAAGTACATTGGAATGCATCTTCAGACAATGTGAACTTTCCATAATTTGAGGCATAAAATAGTGCCTTGAATAGGTGTCACTCGAAACAGATCTATAGATTGAAGGTTCCTGCATCTAGTCAGTGGGCAGAGATGAGCTCTTCTGTGAAGGAGCTATGACTTGCCCTCAATGTTAGAGGAAGTCTGAGGCTTGTTTCTCTGAATTATATGTGTACTGGATACTGACAGTACTCTTACATGCTTACTGTATACCAGTTGATTTCACAAATAATGCACTATATTTTGTTTCAGTTTGGGAGATATTTCAGGTGGTAAGATTCATTGCTACAGTGGAAAAACATCAATACCTGGAAAAAACTATGTTCATATCAAACTGCATTACTACTTTTATAGATAGCTGTCTGTAGAAACGTGGCTTCTGTTTCCTTCAGTGCTAATATGGATGTTAACAATATTGAGAGGTCTGTGGGCTCTGGTGTTAGTGACAGTGTGTATTTTGATATATATATATACACATGTGTGTATCAATATATGTTGAGATGTTGATAGCTCTTAATTTACTGAGTTGTGTAGGAAGTGTGTATTCTAGGAATTTGTCAGTAAAAATATTGAACAGTTGGTGTTTGAACAGGATGCGAGTACATGTTTGTAGATGTGTAACTACACAATGTGGTATGGGTGAAGTTTGCAACTACACAGGGAATAACTTTAAAAAGGTTGAAATTAAAGTAATCTGTACTGCTTTTGGTAATTCTGCCTTCGTGTTTCAAGATCTCCTTATTGTGGTTTTAAATCTTTACTGAATGAAACTCTTAGGTCTTTACTGAGTTAAAAATTTTTCTTTGTGAAAGGCTATGTATTTAACCTATATTTGCAAAAGCTCTTTATGACTATTGCAAGATACTAAGAAGTAGCAAGCTCTGTAGAATTGTATTGTGCTGGCAGCAAGAATGGGTGATGAATCAAGTGCCTGTACTCAGGCTCATATGTCAGTTTGTATACTTTTCCTAGTATAACAATGTAATGAAAATTCTTAAGTGAAGTGTCTTAACTGTGTCTGCATCAACTTGTTCACTTTAAAGATGAAGTGCTAAATTGCAGCTTTCTGTTCTCTGGACAGCAAAATAAATAGATGTGATGAACTTAAAAGTAGGTCAAGGGATCTGTCATGTACTTGATCAGAGATAGATAAGTGTAATGCTATTGGCATTGGCCTGAAAGTTGACTTTCAGTGTTCTTGCCTGAAACTAGTGAGTTATATAGATCTATTTAGTACTTGTTTCTTAGGTAAGTCTACACCTGCTCAGTTCTTAAGAAAAATTATTAATGCTGAGCACTAGAGGAAAGTCCTCTGTGTGTGTTTTTCCTTACCAAAGAAGTGGCAGTAGGGTATTTCCCAAAACAAGTATTGAAGAGGGGTCCAGGATTTTCTCTTGATTCACTCAGTAGCATCAGAATAAGGCTAGCCTTGTCACAAAGGAGTAATGGCTGCTGTGGACTAACGTGGAGGGTTGGAAAACATGAATCATGCAAAGTTAGGCCTTGTAATGAGGTGGTCTTGTTTATCACTTGCCCCATTGGTAGGGAGTTACAGGATATTTTTGATAGGATAAGTCACTACCTTTATGCAAACCAGAGGCATGGCTTGGTGTTGTAGACCAAATGGAATTGTTTAGATTGGAAATGACCTCTGAAGATCATCTAGTCCAACACCTTTGTTCAAGTAAGGTCAGCTAGAGCAGGTTGCTCATCACCGTGTTGAGTCAGGTTTTGAATATCTCAAGAGATGGAGATACCACAACCTCTCTGGGCAACCTGTATTCGACCACCTTCACAGTAAAAACAGTGTTTTCTTGTGTTCAGATGGAATCTCATGTTTTAAAGTTGTGCCCATTACCTCTTGTCCTGTCAGTAGATACCACTGAGAAGGGTTTGGCTCCATCATCTTCATTCCCTTCCATGAAAATAAATCTTACCCACTCATGGGTAAGATTTCCTGCTTAAGCCTTCTTTTCCCCAGGCTGAACAGTCCCAGATCTCTCAGCCTCGTAGTATGAGAAATGCTCCAGTCCCTTGATAATCTTTCTGGCCCTTTGCTAGACTCTCCTCAGTATGCCCATGTTTATCTTGTACTGGGGAGCTCAGAACTGGACACAGCACTGCAAGTGTGGCCTCACCAGTGCTGAGCAGAGGAGAAGGATCACCTCCCTCGACCTGCTGGCAGTGCTCTGCCTTAATGCAGCCCAAGATAGTGTTGGCTGCCTTTGCTGTGAGGGTACACTGCTGGCTCGTGGTCACTTTGTTGTCTACCAGGACCCAAGTTCCTTGGCAGAGCTGCTTTCCAACTGGTCAGCTCCACCCCTCAGCATGTACTGGTTACCTGGGGCTGTTCCTCCCCAGATGCAGGACTTGGCATTTCCTTTCGTTGGACTTCATAAGTTGTTCTCTGCCAGTTTCTTCAGCCTTTCCAAATCCCTCTGACAATTCAGAGATCTTAAAATTCAAACAATTTAAAGAAAGTTCTAATTTATTTTCTTTATGATCAAGGGTTTTGAAATACATGTTTTGAAAACTGGATACAAAAACTAGCTTCTCACTTGTAGCATTTCATAGGCTCTCCCAGTATCAATAGTGGACCACAGAGATCACTTGTGTGTGGGAGAATGTTAGGATGAACACATGCAAATCGAGATCAGTCAGGTTTGTTGATTTAAAGTGTGGAGGGAAGCTTTAGTACTATAGAAATAATTAGAAAAAGGTTACAATACGAGAAAGTAAAATATGGATAGTTAGAGTTGTAAATCTTAGGACTTTGGTCTCTCCAAAAAAGGAAAAGTAGCGAAGACTTTAAACTTGGGGAACTGCCAGTCAGTCCCGGGAATGCAAATTTTGTATGCTAGTAATATCCCTTAAGTTTTTCTTTTAGTTCTTTGAATGCTAGATAAATAGCAAAATAAACAAGTGTCTCAATAACAAACTGAATTTAGTAGATTTTTATTTATCATATGCTTCCACTAGATAATACTTTAATGAAATGTGTTTGATGTAAAAAAAGTTCAAATATAAAGATTCTGTAACTGTACCCTGATAATGTAGATCATATAGTATATTTTTTACTTCATATCACTTATGAATCCTAGGATAATGTTTTGCTGAAGTGAATTTGCCTGATGGATGTATTTTCAAATATCCTAACAATAAATTTTGCTATAAAATTGCCTTAATATTAATTCATACGTCTGAGTAAACCCAGCATTACGTAATTTTAGTGAGTTTTGAGCTTAAGGAATGTAGTTACAGAGTGAGGCAGTCTAGTATGGTCATGGTAGGACTGACAATTTGATGCATTAAAATTTTGGAAATAAGTATAGACTGAATGTGGGGAAAAAATTCAATTAATATGGGACTGCTTAAGTCAAAGTGAAGAAACCCAGTATATTTTAGAAGAACCTAATGCAAATAATCTAGTGTTAACAGCCTGAGAAATTCAGTGCTAATAGATTGTGTAGTTAATATGTACGTTAACGATAACAATTTATTGTGTTCTGTATTTTTAGAAAAACTGAAAGGAAAGTAAAGGAGAAGGATGTTGCAGAAATCTTTCTGTACATTTCTTCATAAAGAAGCTTAGATGAGTTTCCGTACTGGAATCCTCCTTTCTAGTGTTCATCCTGGAGGATCTCTCTTAAGATGAAGTGGTACTAGAAAAGGCTTTTGGACAAAAGGACACAAACAGTAAGATTGCTGAGACTGCTTGATATTTATCCATCTTTTTTTTGTACCCGGTTTTGTCTCATTAAGGCATGTAAGCATGTGTATAACCTTAGTGTTTATCTGCCTTAGTGCTTGGAACTGTTTTGACAACACTAGTAAGGAAGATAGTAAATATATAGCTTTTTAATTATTTCTTCTATTGAAGAAAATAATCTTGTGGATAATGCAGGAGCTTCCAATCAGTAATGGAGTCTAACAGGTTTGTGCTGTTTCACAGTTGTAAGTGATCTAAAATGGTGAATAATAGTAGTAAAAATTAAAGCTATAGTGAATCACAGAAGAAATGAGTATTTGTTGGTGTCTGGGTGATTAAAAGTGGTAGGAGAAATTCAGCACTGATGAACGTTGAGTGCATGGAAGAAAACCATCTCATATTTCTGTACTTGTGTTGTTGAATGTTCAACTAGCTCTGATACGTAGTACCAGCTTTTGTGAGAGAATCAATTTAGTACACAGTGACTATAAAAATTAACCAGATATTTCAGTTAATAACTTAATATTTAATGAAGAACAAACCAGGAAACTTTGTACTGCATCCTGTACTTACGGCGTGCTCACAATTGAAATACTATTTGTAGTTTTCTCCCAGTTAATAAAGTGTTCAGTAGAAATAAAAAAAAAACAACCAACACTGGAGGGTGTTGGTGGTGGTAATTGGAATAGCTTTCATACAAGAATGATTGGGAGAGAGATGACTGGAGGAGAAATGATTGAACTGTGTAAAGCTGTGGCTTGGGACGGGTGGGTAGAGTCATTGTTCCTTTTGTGACTGAAGCATGGCAAGCTCAAGATGAGGTACACTTTCAGACAGCCTGTAGGTGGTGGAATTCTTATCTGTGTGTTGCTGTAAATCTTATCATATTGTAGAATAGTTTGGGTTGGAAGGGACCTTAAAGATCATTTAGTTCCAACCCCCCTGTCATGGGCAGGGATACCTTCCACTAGACCAGGTTGCTCAAAGGCCCGTCCAACCTAGTAAGAGACTAGAAGAAATACAGAAAATGTTTAGACAGAATCACTGAAGAAAATTCTGGCTAGAGCTGTTAGCTATGACAGTGCCATTTCTGGCTCACAATTACACCAGGGCAGTAGTACTACCGTATGCTGGACTTGTACATATCTTCTTTACTAGACACCCTTACCATCATCTCTGGAGGCAGTATGTGTGTCCAGACTGACCTTTGATTTTACTCCATATATTCTTTTGAAAATTGTAAGTGTGATGTAGTAATGAACAACATGAAACCAGCAGAGTACGTGGAAACATTGGTTTTATATGGAAAATCTCTGTGCACATTGTAATGGCTCACTAGTGTGCCTCTTTTTAATTTCAGAATAAAATGAAGTGTTTTAAAGAGATAATTATACATGGATGTGATAAAGGCTCTATCAGCCCATTAAACTGTTTGAGTGAAGGACATTAGATAGGAAGTTTTTTTCTCTGTTCTTTTTTAATTACCTCTGAAATACTGTTACCATATAAGATGTAAGTAGAAGTCATATGTTTGCTTTTATAAACCGATTAGTTTTAGTAGTCTAATAGAACTGTTAACATAAAAGGAAAATGTCTGTTTAGACCTCAGAGCTAAACAGGAAAATTGCTCTGTAATGATAGAATTAGGTGGAACTTAGTGTTAGCTGAAAATACCTCTAAGCTACAGTACGTGTTTCTAAAACAGTTTGAGGTGTGCTGTATTTAAAGAATATCCATGCAAAAAAGATATTTAACCCATCCAAGTGGGTTCGATAAATCCATCATAAAAGTGAGGCCTTCTTGTTTTAATAAAGCATGTTAAACCGTTGGATGTATGGCCTATTATAATGACATCTTAGTATGCTTTTTCTTTAAGAAGAGGAGGGTATGGCTACTGTAGGCCTGTAAGGAAAGATGTTCCTTCCTTTCTGTGTTAGGAAAAAAGCCAGATGGCATTTCTTGGAAACAAGAAAGCTGAGAGATGTTATCTGCAGCCATCAGCAATAACGGTCTTGTCTCCTTTCATTTGGTCTTTATCTTTCTTTTCCTAACCATTATTGCTAAAACTGTAGTATATTTCCATCTCTGTGACTGGTATGGCTTTGAACTGGCATTACCTTCTTACTGGTGAGCTTGTGTGCTCCTCCTCCCGGTTTCTTCATGAGTGGTACCACTTGAAGCAGCTGCACTTCCGTGTTTTTCTTTGTGAAAACAATGGAAAGCTGCCAGCTTGCATATTCACAAATTCTTCTGTTTTAACTAGTGTAAGTGAAATAAAAGGTTGTTGCATGTTTTATGTTATACACTAGGTATCTAAACATTTTACTTCCATTATTCATAATTCTCTAAAATTGCCTTGAGCTTAGTCTTGTATTTGCAGTCCACCATTAAAGTAATGCCACACTATTATTCCTTCGCAATTCCTTCCAGTTGAAGAAATTAAGGATTAACAAGTCTGAATTATCATACGGGCACCACCCCACCCCTTCTTTTTTTTTTTTTTTTTTTTTTTTTTTTTAGTGAAAGTTTTGAATCAAGATAGTTTATTCTCTGGATACTGTAGCAAAGGGGAGCTGATTACTGAAGGGCCTTTAAAATATGCAATTCTTGGCATCTAGCCTCTTTAGATGATGTTTGCATGATTTTCAAGTGTGATTTGAAATTAATGTGAGATCGGTAGCTTAAGTATGTATTTAAAAAATTTAAGTGTTTTACTTGAAAGAGTTCATATGTAAGATCTGAAAGGCACTGATGAATTCTGAAATAAACAGAACTGAAATTTGCCTTTGCTTGTTAGAAGTGAATTTGTATACTATTTTTCATCTTTATTTTAGAGCTTTTAAAAAGAAACACACAACTGTCCTGACAGACCAGTGAAAGTATGACGCTTTCTGCAGTTCTTGCTTTTTTTCTGCATAGGCTTATATTTTAATATTTTGAAAGGGAGAGAAGTAAGGTTGATGTTAAAATTTTATAAATATGTCCATTTGTCCTATATTATTGTATTCAGTGTTTAAAATTTCCACTCCTCTAAAGACTGAACTTTGGCTTTTAAGGCAAACCCTGCAATGAAGCAGGTGGTCGCAGTGCCCCAGAGCAAACTAGGGTTTTGAGACTTTCGTAGTGCTTCAACTTGATGTGTGGAAAAGCTTTCTGTTACCCTGGACAAATTGCTTGACCACAGATTGAAGGCTTAAGGGCAGAGTGGACCTCAGACTTTGGCAGTTTTTCATTGACATTCATCTGCTTCTAAAAATCCCTGCATGTGACCTAGCAGCCTCATGGATGCTCTTTGCCTACTGCTTCTCACAGCATGGGACTCAAAGCGCAGAGCTACCAGTGCTCTCTGTATACTGCTCTACATGCACTCATCATGAGTTCTAAGTCGCATTTGCCAAAGAGTTGAAATGCTTTTGTGGATTTCCTGGGTATTTACTATGTATCTTTGGAAAAGTTGTCTTCTACTAGGTTACAGAGTGTTTCTCATATGTAGCTTTATTTCTACATCCCTCTTGAGTCCCAATTATTGTTGGCCTCTTACTGTCTTTATTTATATTACTGACCCATTAAATGTTTTTTTTTTTTCCTTTGCCATTTGCTTTGTTTTTTCATCATCAGTGGAAGTCCAAAAAGATGATCCTCTAATGCACTCAAAAACCTGACTTTATTTAAGTGCTGTGAAAATATTGTGATACTTTTTCTTGATTCTTGTCATTTTCATTGTAACATTTCTTAGTTCAAACTAAGCCACTGTTTGGAGAAGTAACTTAAACCAGTTATGTTTTTATGAAATTAACAAATTTAATAGCATCCAAGCTTTAAAGTAATTTGATTATCTATGTAGTTTTACTTCCTTACCCCTGTTTTCATACTTTAGCATGATTTTACTGCTTATTCTCATTATATCTGAAGTAATTTCTGTCTTATATGTGTCAAAAGTAATGACTGCAAGCCTTTAAATAATTCTGATTTTGATAACATTTGATTTTTTTGTAGCTTAAAATCCCCTATAGACTATGGGGGGGGGGGGGGGGGGGGGGGGGAGAGGGGAATAGGTTTGAATTTGAAGTGAGTGATCAAAGACTAATTTAAAAAATCTACATCAAGTGTGTTCTCTACTATATATTCCTGGAAAATAAGCTTTCGAAAAGCTTATACTCAAGCTTTTCTTCAGGTATAATTACTTGCTGGATATAGTGGTCAATGACTGATGGCTCAGTTTTCAATCCTGTATTGCATAATTTTATAAAAACTGAAAACAGTCAAATTAAGTCTAATCAGATCTGATCAGATCAAAGATACCTGGTCTAATATCTCACTGCTAACAGTTGAATAGCAGGTAGCATAGACATGTAGGTAAGAATTGGACAAGTAAATAGTACTTCCCTGGCATGCTGTTTTAACATCCATCAGTTTGTATATTATGACCTCCCTGTTTTTGCAGTTGTCCTTAAACAGTTGTGAAAGAAGACTCCCTAATGCTCTTTGATTCTTCATGATATAATTCCCTTGATAATTTTTCATTAGATACCTTACCTGTGGTTTTCAGCCAAAACATCTGGTTTAGTTTTTCCTCTGAGAAGATGCAATCCACTGAAGAATCATCTATACCTGGTGTAAAATTTAGACAAACATTGGGAAGTTTGTGGCACTTAACAAGACCTTAAAATATCTTCTTCATTGCTGCTGTTTGTATTTTTCTCTTGGGCTTCTTTGGTAGTTTTTGTTTTGGTTTTGTTCATGGGGATATATTCTGTGGTAGTAATGCCAAATGGGCTTGTGGCTGTTGGTTCCTAGATTTAAGTTAGAATGTATAAAGCCAATATCTTGTCCATGAAAATTCTGAATTCAATGACTAAAATGTGGGGGTTCACTCTTGGAAATAAATTACCATCATTGATCTATTTGCTAGTTGCCACTTAATCTTTAGGTGCCTACTGTGTGATATGGTGGGATTTTTTTAACATTATTGAACTTCATTACAGTTGTTATTTGTTCTTTTGTATTTGGAGAAATCAAATTTTTCATGTAAATATGGAGCTAAAGAAGGTGATTAATAATTCATAGAAGTATATTTGTTTCAGGACAGATGGGAATTAAGTTTTAAAGAGTCCCGTAGAAGTGAAGGAGTAACAGCAGTTTCATGTAACTGCTAACTGAACCAATAAATAAATGCCACTGATTTATTTTGTATTGAAAATTAATAAGGACAACTGTTTTTGTCTTGTCTCTTCAATTAGCAGCATGTGCAATTATTTGTCTAAACACTTAATTTTGCTTGTTGTGTTTTGGTTTTTTTTTTCAGGATGGATTAGATGCTTTGGTATATGACTTGGATTTTCCTGCCTTAAGAAAAAACAAAAACATTGATAACTTCTTAAACAGGTGTAAGTATTTAATGTTTCAGTTACTAACTAACAAAAGACTATAAATACCAGCACAAAGGAAAATACAAGTGATTCTAGCTTTTTGAAAGGCAGCTGGGGATTTGTGGTGCATTAAGTCCTTGGTGCAAGTTGTGTTAAGAGTCTGATTATTTCCCAGTGAGAACTGACAGCTCCCTGTAGAAATCTAATCCCCAGCAATTGAATATCTAAGTTTGTTGCGGCTGTAAATGGCATTGTTTTCAGTGGCACAAAGCCTTTTAAGAAAAAGGCCTGTTATCTTTGTTCTTGGCAGCCCTCTGGGTTCCCGTAAAACTTGCTTTGTGATTTCACATACTAATATATCATAAGCAATTAACAGTGAAATGACATAATAGTGTTAAGAAACCATATTAAAAATGTATTCACTGACAGACTGGAGCATGTGTTTTGTAGGCTTTCTTTTTTTTTTTTTTTAGTATGAAAGGTCTCTTTTCATTAGCCCATGAAATTCTTGCACTACAGAGCTGCTTATTTATGCATGCAGCTGATGGATCTGCAGTTTGTTTCCATATTTACTCTATATTTTTCCACTACCAGATTTCCTGCACATTCTACTCTGTAGTAACATTTTAAATTGATAAAGTTGTTTGGTTTTTTAATAGAAGCCTGTTCCATAATTTTCGTACTAATAATTTTAAAAAAGGCATTTAAGAGTTAAGTCTTTTCTAAAGGCTGCCAAATGGACAAATTGTGGAAATCATGGCAGAGACATTTGCTGATTAAAGACTTGCTACTGCTTGTGGACTGAATGGGCAAGCCTTGAAATTAAACTAGTATTGTTAGAATTTTACAGGCATAAGAATCTCAATTACATGTTGTAATAAATTACTTTTGTGGCAAATATAATGTAATTTGCCAAAAATAATTTTTGGTTTTGCTTCATTGAAATTGATGTTCTTGTTTCTGTTTCCAAGGTGTTTTCAAATAGTTTGCTTGATGCAACTCTAAGCAGTGATAGTGAATTTGTGGGGTTTATTTTATATTATTCCCTGTTTGTGGGAATATATGAGTCCACTAGATCTAGCTGGTGGCTCACTTGCACATAAGCTGGTTGCCGAGAGGCCCAAGTTCAAATGTTCTGTTTAACTTTTCGCAATTCAAAGTGTGTTTGATATTGCACACTGTGTTACATGCACATTTTGTATACTCGGTTATTTGCAGAGATAGATGTGGTGAAACTGTTGGAGAAAAGAGAAGTTGTATTAGGCAGAGGAAGAAATCCTTATTGCAACAGATAATTTGAATGTAATTTTTATCAATAGTGAAATCATTTGTAAGACTAAAAACTCTTCGCTTTTGCAATTGGGGCTGAGTAAAGGAGAAGAAAACTTTTGTTTACAGCCTGATAATTGATATCTTGTAGGTATAAATTACATACTATGTAAGATGTGACCTGAAGTAATATGAAAGTGGAGAACAAACCATGTTATTCCATTTCAAGCTGCCTTTTAGGACATTAATCTTCTGTGTTTGCTGAATATGAAAGCAAGCTGTGAATGTACAAGTAGTGGCCTTAGAGGGAACTGTGAAATCTAGATTGTTTTGAATTTTTATTTTAAAAAATAATTAAAAATAGATATATAGGAGCATTTTCATGTTTATTTTAGATCAAATAAAAAAATGTTTAAAATATCTTTTTTGCAGTATTAGCTGTCCAGACAGCTTGCATCATGATTCTAGAAGTTTATTTGCAGTCTAGAAATCTATTTTTAAATGGGAGTTTGCTTCCTTTATTTTATAGATTGATTGCCCTGCACCAGTCCTGATCCCCTCTTATTTTTATTCTGGTGTACACTGTATATTTTTGAAGGCTTCAGAGTCTGCTTCTACTGCCTAAGGTTGTGAGGGTTATTTTTCCAAATGTGGAACCTTATTAATTTTTTGCCATGTAGAATCATAGAACGGTTTGGGTTGGAAAGGACCTTAAGATCATCTAGTTCCAACTCCCTTGCTGTGGGCAGGGATGCCTCACACTACACAGAATTAAAAGAATAAAGAAGCCAATATTTGAGATGGTTGAGAGCCTTGCTTTACAGCAGGGACTCAGTTTGTCCCAAGATGGCAGTGGATCAAGAACTGGCTGGATGGCCGCA
>NW_009933198.1:14829-15270 GCF_000696875.1 Nestor notabilis | reverse complement strand
TTTTTTTTATTTTATTTAAAACAAACAAAGAACTGCAAGGTAATCAGCATCCCTAAGCAAACGTACTTTGAGAAAAGATGGAGAAAAAGTCCTATCAAACCAGCTTTTACAGAAAGAGGTTTATGGCCCTGTTGTTTCTTTGCCTGCCATTATTCAACAATTATGTTTCCTTTACTCCCTTCTCTGCCCTGCACATTATACTTCCCAAAGTAAACTGAAAGTGCTGCTGACACTACTGAGAAAGAAAAAGCCAAAGGTTTGAGGAACACCTCATAGAATCAAACAATCATAGAGTAGAATCATAGAATGGTTAGGATGAGAAATGATCATCCAGTTCCAACCCCCCTGCCATGGGCAGGGACACCTCAGACTAGACCATATCGCCCAAGGCTCTGTCCAACCCGGCCTTGAACACCGCCAGGGTTGGAGCATTTACCAATT
>NW_009933198.1:0-14580 GCF_000696875.1 Nestor notabilis | reverse complement strand
CTTTCTCTGCCCAACCTGTAGCTGTGCCTGGGATTGCCCCGACCTAGGGGTAGGACCTTGCACTTGGTTTAGTTGAACTTCATGAACTTCACTGGCCACCTCTGAAGTGTGTCTGTGTCCCTCTGGATGGCATCCCTTCCCTCCAACGTATCAACCATACCACACAGCTTGGTGTCATCAGCAAACTTGCTGAGGGCGCACTCAATCCCACTGTTCATGTCACCAACAAAGATGTTGAATAGGATCAGTCCCAACACCAGCCCCTGCAGGACACCACTCGTTACTGGTCTTCAGTTGGACATTGAGCTGTTGATGAGTGGTCCATCCATCAAACTGATGTCTCTCCAATTTAGGGACAAGGATGTCGTGCAGGACAGTGTCAAACACTTTGCACAAGTCCAGGTAGATGACACCAACTGCTCTGCCGCTATCCATCAGTCCCATAGCCCCATCATAGAAGGCCACCAGCTTGGTCAGGCAGGATTTCCCCTTAGTGCAACCATGCTGGCTGTCACCAACCACCTCGCTGTTTTTCATGTGCCTCTGCACAGTTTCCAGGAGGATCTGCTCCAAGATTTTGCCAGGCACAGAGGTGAGACTGACTGGTCTGTAGTTTACCGGGTTTTCCATTTTCTCCTTCTTGACAATGGGGGCTATATTACCCTTTTTCCAGTCATCAGGAACTTTACCTGACTGCCATGATTTTTCAAATATGATGGACAGTGGCTTAGCAACTTCATTCGCCAGCTCCTTCAGGACCTGTGGGTGGACTTCATCAGGTCCCATGGGCTTGTGCGCATTTAGGTTCCTAAGGTGATCTCAGACCTAATCCTCCCCTACAGTGGGCCTAAGGTCTTCATTCTCACGGTGCCTGCATTCCAAGACTTAAGTGGTGTGGTCAGAGCACTTGCTTGTGAAGACTGAGGCAAAGAAGTTGAGAACCTCATCTCCACAACCTTTTGTTTTCTTTTAAGAGTGTATCTTCGAAGCTGATGGCTCAGGAGTTTTGTGCCACTGTGGTGCAGATCTTAAGCAAGGCCGTGTGGGTGTCTCACAACCAAAGTACCCTGTCGAAGGTGTAGAGGAGCAAATCAAGCAGTTTCAGCCTGCAGCAGGCTCTTGAGTCAGCAGGCTCAGGAGCATGGGTGCTTTGGCATCACAGGCGTGTACCTCGGTGCTGCATTACTACAGGTTGTCTCTATAATACCTTCATTAAAAGGAGAGACTGGATTAGCGGCACACTTAGGCATTTTTCTTCTTTTGTACTATCAGTTCTGTGCCAACCTTGGATCAAAATTAAACAGGAGTCTCTGGAGATTTTGGTAGCTCTTTTGTATAATTTCCTATATTTCATGCAAACCTCACACATTCACAGCTTTTAAAAGACTTTCTGCCTCTCTCTAATTTGGCTTCATTATGGAAATCACAGGATTAACCCACTCACTCAGTGTCTGTGTATTCTTTGTAGTAACTAATCTCACCACCTAGTCCAGTTTAACTGACTTCTAATTCCTGTCTCAGTGCTGACTGGGTGCCATCTGCATATATTTCTCTTGGTAGCAAACTGGGATTTATATCATTACTATATGTTATATCCTTGGTGTGTTCCAGCCCATTAAACCCCTCATCAAATCCTTTAAGAATAGCTAAATGATATGTCCTCTTGTAGTCTGTCGTTCAGCTCCAGTAAGCAAGGATCTTTCTTTTCCTTGTTTTACTACTGCATTTCCCTGAATAAAAGACAAGCCTCTTGCCTCTCAAATGTGAAAACATGCAGAAAAACTCCACCACTCTCACTTTGACATCCGTTCCTGTATACTGTGAGGCAGGTTATACCATGTGCTCTTTGAAAATTGTGCTGGTTTCTTCCTGTCAGATGCATCCAGCAAGAGCAACCTCACAGGTAGCACTTGCTCCAGGCCTTGATGCAAAAGGGAGTGGACACATAGCACTCTTTTGGTCTGATTTGTGCCTTTTGCCAGCTGGTGCCCAGCAGTGCACTGGGAGCTAAAGCACCCCATGGACTCGGAGGGTAGGCAGAGAAGAGACACACTGGGGTGGGCTAAGATGCTGGGGGCTGCATAGCCTTGTTACAGGCTATGGAGCTATGCATGGGTCAGGGATGTATTTTGGCCCTGTGTAACGTGTTCCTCACCTGCTAGAGAAGGGGGCTCCTAGTCCACCATCTTGTTGGGACACATCTGTCTTCCTAGTTCTCTTTCCACCACAAGATGCCCCTTGTCCTTGTCCTATGTCCCATTGATACTCTTCTCCCTCTGCTTTGTGTCCTTCATCTTACAGCTGCTCTGCCTTTCGGCTTTTTTTCATACTGCACGTAGTGCTGCACTGGTGCCTGCTTCTAACCAGCTAATGTTTCTGTTTCACAGCCTTATGTGTTTTATCTTATCCACAGCCCCTGAAAGCTACTTCAGTCCTTTTTCCTTGCGCTTTGCAAGGCTGCTGTGCCATAACTATACAAGACCCATCCAAAAGTAACACAAGGTCATTTCCTTTCTTTGAAACAGGGGTAAACTACTTTTTGTAGGCTGTGGACCAGTATTTATGAAGGAGAATTATCATAACCTGCTGCTCAGGGCATCGTAATGTCAAGGATGGAGGGGGGGAGGCAGAAGAATCCAGCACAACTGGAATGCTGCAGTGGATGGCTGTAAACTCTTCAGAAGGCATAGGCAAGTAAGGAGAAGTGGTGGGGTAGTGCTGTATGCTGGTGTCGTGGTTTAAGCCTGGCCAGTAACTCAGAACCACGCAACTGCTCGTTCACTTTCCCCTTTCTCCCCCACAGCTCTGGGCATGATGGGGAGGAGAATCGAAAGAATGTAAACCCCACGGGTTGAGATAAGAACAGTCCAGTAACTAAGGTACAATACAAAACCACTGCTACCACCAGTAATAATGATACTGATAAGGGAAATAACAAGGGGAGAGAATATAAAACTAAAAAGGGAAAAAAATTAAAAATCCCACAAAAACCATAAGTGATGCACAATACAACTGCTCACCACCCGCCGACCGATACCCAGCCTGACCCGAGCAGCGATCTGGGCCTTCTGGGAAACTCCCCCCAGTTTCTATACTGGGCATGATGAGCTGTGGTATGGAATACCCCTTTGGGCAGTTTGGGTCAGGTGTCCTGTCTCTGCTTCCTCACGGCTTCTCGTGCCCCTCCTCACTGACAGAGCACAAGAGACTGAAAAGTCCTTGATCGGAGTAAGTATTACTTATCAACAACTAAACCATTGGTGTGTTGTCAGCGTTGTTCTCAAACTAAAGCTGATACATAGCACTGCACCAGCTACTAGGAAGGAGAAAAGTAACTGTTACAGCTGAACCCAGAACAGCGGGAGAGTGTTCTGGTTGTCTAGAGCTTAATGATGGTGATGATAGGGTTGACTGTTTATGGGTAAGAAACAGGGGGAAGGCCAACAAGGCAGCTATCATGGTGGGATTGTGTTTTGGACCACCCAACCAGGATGAAGAGGCAGACCAAATATTCTACAAGCAGCTGAAACGAGTCTCAATCATGAGCCCTTGTTCTCACTTCTACTTACCAAATGTCTGCTGGAAACACAATACGGCAGAAAGGAAACAGTCCAGGAGTGTGTGGAAGATAACTTCCTGACATAGCTGTTGAGTGAGCCAACTAGGGAAGGAGCCTCACTGGACTTCCTCTTTGTGAACAGAGAAGGAGTTGTGGTTAATGCAATGGTTGGAGGCCATCTTGGTCATAGCAGCCACAAAAATGACAGAGTTTTCATTTCTTGGAGAAGTAAGGAGGTGGGTCAGCAGAACTGCTGCCTGGGACTTCCAGAGGGCAGACTTTGGCTTGTTCTGGAGCCTGGATGACAGAGTCTCTTGGGAGGCAGTCTCAAAGGGCAAAGGAGTCAAGGACAGCTGGACATTCTTCAAGAAGGAAATATTAAAGGGGCAAGAGCAGGCCATATCCATGTGTCAAAAGATGAGCTAGTGGGCAAGAAGACCAGCTTTACTGAACAGAGAGCTTTGGCTGGAACTCAGGAAAAAAAGGAGAGTTTATGACCTCTGGAAGAAGGGACATGCCACTCAGGAGGCTTACAAGGATGTTGTGAGGGTATGCAAGAAGAAAACAGAAGGGCCAAAGCTCAACTAGAACTTAACCTGACCCTTGCCATAAAAGACAATAAAAACGTTGCTATAAATGCATTAGCAACAAAAGGAGAGCTAAGAAGTCTCCATCCTTTATTGGATGTGGCAGGGGGAACACAGTGGCAAAGGATGAAAAAAAGGCTGAGGTACTTCATGCCTTCTTTGCCTCAGTCTTTGATAGCAAGACCAGTTGTTCCCTGAGCACCAGAGCTGGAAGACACACACAAGTCTACAGGGCCAGATGAGATTTACCCAAGGGTACCAAGAGAGCCCACCAAGCCACTCACTGAGCTGGGAGTGCTTACCAAGCCACTTTTAATCATTCCTCAGCAGTCCTGAGTAATTGGGGAAGTCCCAGGTGACTGGAAGTTAGCAAACGTGATGCCCATCTACCAGAAGGGTCAGAAGAAGGACCAGGGGACCTACAGACCTGTGAGTCTGACCTTCATGTCAGGAAAGGTTATGGAGCAGATCATCTTGAGCGCCATTATGTGGCACATACAGGACAAATAGGTGATCAGGGCCAGTCAACACGGGTTTAGGAAAGGTGGGTCCTTCTTGACTAACTTTATCTCCTTCTATGACAAGGTGACCCACCTACTGTATGAGTGAAATACTGTGGATGTTGTCTACCTAGACTTCATTAAAGCCTCTGACACCATTTCTTACAGCATTCTTCAAGATAAACTGGCTGCTCATAGCTTGGATGGGTATACTGTTCGCTGGGTAGAAAACTGGCTAGATGGCCAGGCACAAAGAGTGGCGGTGAAGAGAGATAAATCCAACTGGCAGATGGTCACAAATGGTGTTCCCCAGGGCTCAGTACTGGGGCCAGTTCTGTTTAATATCTTCATCAGTGATCTGGATAAGGGGATTGAGTGTATCCTCAGTGAATTTGCAGATGCTGAGTGGCAGTGTTGATCTGCTGGAGGGTAGGAAGGCTCTGCAGAGGGATCTGGACAGGCCCATTGTGTGAGGTTTAACAGCTGCACTTGGGTCCTGTGCTTGGGTCACAACAATCCCACACAACAGTAGAGGCTGGGGAAGAGGGGCTGGGAAAAGGCTCAAACAAAAAACTGGGGGAAGAGTGACTGGAAAGCTGCCTGATGAAAAAGGCCCTGGGGGTGCTGACTGACAGCTGAACATGAGCCACCTTGTGCCCAGGCAGCCAAGAAGGCCAAGGGCATCCTGGCCTGTATCAGGAATAGTGTGGCCAGCAGGCACAGGGCAGTGATCATCCCCGTGTACTGGGCACTGTTGAGGCTGCACCTTGAATCCTGTGTTCAGTTCTGGGCCCCTAACTACAAGAGAGACATTTTTCCGTATCTTATGCATGCACTGCTACTTGGAATGAATCTGTGGGCTGGATATGGCTCTTTAATGAGGCACAATGGCCTCCAGGTCATAAATTTGTGTTTCTAGTACTAGGCAGTGTTGAATCTAAGCCCTGAAATAAAGGCAGGGTTTAAGACACACCTGCCTTTTCAGTGTTCGCTAAATAATCTTAATTGCCTGTCTCGTAACACAGATTCCTGGGTTTTCTGAAAGCTTCTTGGTTGTCCATGCATGGCAGAGCAGGGCAGTGTGCATAACAGAGGTGCAGACTTGGCACAAAGACTAAGAGTTTAGGGCTTGGGTTTTTTTCAGGTTTTTACACCACTTTGTGAAACAAGCTGGCATTTCCATTCTAAAATTACGTGATACATGTCCCTCTAGATTGTGACCATGGTAACTTTATGTTTGCAGCCACTGCTCTCCAGGAAGTTCAGCTTTTACTCTCACACAGAATTCTCTTTTTGTATCATTAGGAATGACAATTGTTTTACTTTATGACTTGCCCACTAGCTACATATATAACTGTAATTTGAGATTATTTATGTATTTATTTATTTTGTGTGCTTCTGTGTAGTTTTTGAAAACTGGGATATGCCCTTGCAAAACAGTTGTTTTATTATGTTTGTGATATTCCTGCCATTTGCAGTGAGTTTTTTGATTTTTGTTTCCTTATTGCACCTGAAGGATTGCTTTCCAATCTTTTCTTTACCCATATGGTCTGCCTTTGCATGTTTCTGTGCACATGTAACTGTACAGGCTCAGTTTTTCCAATACTCACTAACACTTTCCGTTTAGTATCCCAATTTTCACAAACTCTGTAAAGATCTAATGTTCTTCAGAGAGCCAAAGCCATTTGTCACAATAATTTTGCTTTGTCCTGACTCCTGCCTACACCACAAACTAGTTTAATCCATTTGTTAGCTGTTCAGATTCAGAGGAGTTAGTCTTACTCATTAGGGTGATGTGTCACCTGGATCTTACAAAGAAGATATCCTTCTACAAGTGAATTCTTTTGCATGGGCAGCAGAAGTCACAATTTTTTTTTAATAGTTCTTTCCAGCAGTTCACAATTTAATTTGTGCACCCATGGGAGTAAATGGTAGGTCTCCAATAGCTCTGGGCTTGCTGCATGCAGCAGTGTGGAAGATCTCATTCTGAATGATTTTCTTTCAGTACTACTTTATTGGGCAATAATGGGAAGTGTTGTAAGTAATTCTGGCAATTTTGTAAAGTTCCCTTCCAGTCTGGAAGCTGCAGACAGCTTCATTTACTCCATTTTCAGTTGTCTGTGGGACTGTGCATTACTAAGTTGGCACAAAAAGAGAATGGCCCTCTTGTCTACCGTAGACTAAGGTTACTGTACAAGGCAGAGGGAGTTATCAGATTCATTAATAATGGTGACTCACAACAAACTGTTACTTTTTCCAGTGGCAGAGCCTCCAGCCAGCTGGGCTGAGCACCTCATCACTGGTTGCACTGCTCTGCCTTGTTGGAGGTAGAGCTCATAGGGTAGGCAATGACTTGGAGTTAGTCATCATTATCGTGACGACAACTGATGCTCTCCAGATCAGTGAGGGAGGGAGAGGGTGGTGCTGCCTTCCACATATTACTGTATAAACGAAAAATAACCAGACTGTGGTGAGAGCTGCAGAGAAGAGTAGATGATCAATGTCTGCTTGCGCCTCCTGTTTCTATCTGCAGGTGCACAGATGTAAAATAATGAAAAGATCGTAATTATTTTCCTTTTCAGAAGTGAGGCTTCCATTTGTGTACAGGGAGGGAGCAGCTCTGTGCTGTCACCAGTCCTCAGGCGGAGCCATTGTGGTCAGGGTGAAGTCAGATGCTGGGAATCCTGGAGGAATGCACAGTGCGGTTTCTTTTGATGCCACTTGAAGATAAGAGTATTATGTGTCCTTCCTGCCCCAGCATAGCTCTGCTCTGTCATCTCCTGCCTCTCTTCTGGTGGGGGCCCAGTGTTTCCATCAATAGTAGTGTTCTCCAGCCCTTTTCCTCACTTTTTCATCCTTTGAAACATTGTCTGCTATAGGAGCATGCTATCTACAGCTCTTTCCTCTCTACCCTGGGTTTTGCAAGGAGGAACCAAACAAATAAGTTCCCCCAGAATTGACAATAAGAAATCGAATTTCTGTAAAAGGGCATGTGTGCATCAGAACTACAAAAAGTGTATTAAGATGTTAAATATATATGCATATACACCTACATATCTCTGCACATACATGTATTTAATATATGGATATCAAAGAGCAGCATCTCTCTCTGTCTGTTTTTTGAGAGACTATAGTTGATGACTTTATGAAAGATTCTGATGTTATTAGCCTGTCAGAATGGCTCACTAATCTTCATTACTATTGCTTATTCAGAACTGTTCCAACTCTTGCATCTATTCCCCACAGTCATCCTTAGGCCTTAGCTTTAGCAAAAGGTCTTTAGCCTTATAACAGCAGATAAGTAGCAAACTTACACTCTGAGGATGCATGATGCACAGATGTACCCATGACCACATGACCAAGTTACAGTTGGAGAAGAACAAAAAAAAAACCCAAAAAACCCCACAAAACAAGAAAACCCAAACAAACTAACCAAAAGAACCCAAAACAAACAAACAAAAAAAAAAAGGTTCAAGTTCACATCCCCAAGTAGTTTTGGAACTGGTTTTACTGCCTGCATTAGAATCTAAAGATTAGGCTCTCCAGAGGGGACCTGCATTCTATTACACCCCAAGCTTCTGAAATGGCTTTGTAAGATTTGAGGTCAAAAGTTGTGCTTGTGTTATTTAAACCTATAAAGCTCAAAATGCTGTAAGAATACCTACCTTTGTGTGATGTTGCTAGCTACTAACTTAGAAAATACATGTCTGGTTTGAGATACGCTTCAGAAATCTGCAAGGCTGGCTTTGAGTTTAGCAGTTAGATGACATTTGATTTCTTCCTCTCTCCAGGTCAACAGCTTTCATTTAGTTATCAGAAGATGGTTTGGGTTGGAAAGGACCTTAAAGACAACCAGTTCTGACCCCTCTGACACAGGCAGGGACACCTTCCACTAGACCAGGTTGCTCAAAGCCCTGTGTCCAACCTGGCCTTGAACACTGCCAGGGATGGGGCAGCCACAGCTTCTCTGGGCAACCTGTGCCAGGGTCTCACCACCCTCACAGTGAAGAATTTCTTGCTAATATCTGATCTAGATCCATCCTTTTCTAGTTTAAAGCCATTCCCCCCCATCGTGTCACTACATGCCCTTGCAGAAAGCCCCTCTCCAGATTTCTTGTAGGCCCGCTTTAGGTACTGGAAGGCTGTTCTAAGGTCTCCCTGGAGCCTTCCCTTCTTTAGGCTGAACAAGCCCAACTCTCTCAACCTGTCTCCGTAGGAGAGGTGCTCCAGCGCTCTAAGCATCTTTGTGGCCTCCTCTGGACTTGGCTGAGCAGGTCCTCATCCCTCTTGTGTTGGGGACCCTAGAGCTGAGCACAATACTGCAGGTGGGGTCTCACCTGCATCAGAGCAGAGCAGAGGGGCAGAATCACCTCCTTCGACCTGCTGGTCATGTTCCTTTTGATGCAGCCTAGCACACGGTTGGCTTTATGGGCTGTGAGCACACACTGCTGGGCCATGTTAACTTCTCATCAACCAACACCCCCACGTCCTTCTTCTCAGGGCCGCTCTTCTCCTCAGGGCTGCTCTCAATCCAAGTCTCTGTCCAGCCTGTATTTGTGCTTGCGTTTGCCCTGACCCAGTTCAATGTTGAACTTCCATTGAATTCCATAGTTGAATGGAAGTGGTCACTGAAAAGAGTAAATAAATTAAAAGAAGCATCTTTCTAGTCTGGAATGGAAAGGCAAACAGACCCCATTGCCATCACAGGGTGTGTTACAATGGTGTGTTGTGGATGGGTTTTGCAGACCTGTTGCTGTATGTGGGAATGGCTATGGAAGTTTTGTGATAGGATGGCAAATTCACTAGACACTAAGGACATTCAACCCTTGACAGATCTGGATGCCAAGAAAGATGTACTTTGATTTTTGCTTGTTTAAAAGGAGTTGGAGGTGGGCCTACTTTTGGGTAGCTTTTTCACATGCAGAAGATATGAGTCATGTTGGGAATGTAATCTGTGATTTTAGAATACATGAGTATTTTAGGAATACGTGTGTTCTCAGTGATGAAGGTAGCAGAATATGTATCAGAGCAAAGGCTGTTTTTCTGAACTTTTGTGTTGAAATCCTTGACTCATAATTTATTGATTTTCAAACTGTTATTTATATTTACAATGACAGATCAGTACTACTAAAGCATCAGAGCTTGTAACCCTATTTTAAAATGGTTGTATTTGTATTTAAAAGTTAAATTAGCATTACGTTTTTGTATGAAACATCTAAGTAGGCTTCTCTTGCTATCACTGATGACCTGAAAGTTCAACTGTACTCTAGAAAACCCTATTTTCTTGGCAGATTTCCTGACATAAATGTTTCATCTGAATACATTTATAATTGTTTTTCTTTTTTTTTTTTTTTTTAAAACTCCTGGATATGAATATAGGGACACTTTTCATCTCTGCCAGATTTGTTGAATATATATAACGTATATTCTGTGAAATGTATGTGAAACCAGACTTAACAAGTCTGGCAAGGCAGAATTTTCTTGTGATGAGTTCTTCTTCCTGAGAAGAGGCTGCAAAAGAACGGGTAGGAACTGCTCGTGGTGGTGGTGCAGCGGGTGTTGGAAATCAGGGAACTCACTCAAATGTCTGAATGTGAATTTAGATGCCTAATTTTGAAATCTCAGGCCATGAGTTAGTCAGTTTATGAATTTTTACAAGCAATGCTGTGTATCTGTAGCATTGCATGAACTTTGAACTAAAGATGTTTGACTATGGGTGCTTATTTAGCACCCATAATATAGGCCCCATTAGTATGGGACTTGTTTAGCAAAGAAATATGTGTAAAAAATCATCTTCTGATCACCTGGAAATATTTTTTGGAAAAAAACCCAAAATCTCTTTTGGGTATAGCTCACACAGGGGAGAATATTCTTTAGAATTAGTTTGATCAAGCCAGATGTTAAACCACTAATAATTTACAACTCTGGCTAGTAGATTTATATCATGCCTTTACAGTGATGCTAGGTGGATGGTACCTTCTACCTAATGTCACTGTAAGGGACATTTTTCGAGGACAATTTTTTGGCAGACTCACAGAAGTTATGAATATAAGGCTAACTCAAGCCATTTTTCTTCTTTCTCCTGCTGTGTTGCACAGACCAATAACTTTATAATAATTTGTAGCTGCAGATAAAAGAATGATCGTCCCTGAAAATAAAACTTTTTCAAGAGCAAAGAAGAGTCATTAATACTTCTGTAATAGTCATGCTTCGCAATAGACAAAACTCTTTTATGAACCAGATACACTTAGTAAATAGAGCAAGTGAGAAAGTATGCTTGAAAAAACTCCAGGATGCTTAATGGACTTATGCTTAACTTTGATACATTTGGATATTCTTTTTTGTGTTGGTTCCAAAGCTGATTTAAGCTGCCAGATTTGTCCAGTATCAACTGGATAAGTTTGTACTAAACTCCTCTGAGAGCTGACAAACATGGAGAAGAGAAATCCCTGTCTAAGATGTCAGGTCATTCACCCCAACTTTGGATAATAAACACTGCATGGGCTTGCATTTCTTGCAGTCCTCTTGGGTAGAGATGCAGCTGCATCCCAGGCTGCTGCTCACAGCCATCTCCCTGGGTGAAGCAGTGCTGCTGTGGTTACTCTGTGCTAGTGTTAGCACAGGGGCGAGGAGCCCACAGTAGGGACGAGGACCTCTCTGTGCTGGGTGCTGTGCAGGTACTGGCTAAAAACACAGACATGGGCTTTACAAGCCTGTATTATAAGGGAGTGTAGGAAACACAGAAATAAGTAGAAGAAAGCAACTTGACTGTGTCATACCATCCCGTCAGCAACCTGACCAGATGAGTTTTCTGTAGGCACTGAGCCTTGCACAGGGCTTCTGGTAAAGTAATGAGTCCTTCCCAGGCATGAAAAAGCAGCATATGAGGGAGGCTGGCACGCAAGACTGACCAGAGAAATAGAGAACAGGTGGGGGTATGAAGCTGAAAACAAATGCATTATCTGAAGGAGAGAATGGCAGTCATGATCGTGCAGTTATATCCATGACGTGCTGGTGACTGCATCGTGAGTCTGCATCAGCAGTGAGGCAACAGTGGCTCAGTCCAATGGGTTGCTGTCTGCTGTGGCCATTTTGATTTTGGAGTTTGTAGGTTACAGCTTTTTAAAGTTAAACTCCCTATCCAGTCTGGTTCTTCCTTCTGAAGCTTATGATTTTGTACAGCAATAACTGGAGGAGAATGCAGCCCCTAGTTCTGCTGATGGGTATGATCAGATGCTTTTGGTATGGGCTTTAATTTTAAAATCAGGGCATGTATTAGAGAGGTCACAATCAACTTGAAAGTCATATTTCTTTTCTAAAATAGTTTTCCATATTGCTGCAGATAAAGACAAGATTCTTTCAGTTGCAGCACGAGCTGCACTGCTTTGTCAACATCTCTGTGTTAAGTGCAGTGTCCAGGTTGATTTCTGTTTGACTTTTGCCTCAGGATAGCGTGTTGGATTTTATGTGGGTCTTTCACAGCACTGCAGGAGCAAGGAGCACTCAGGAGCCACTAGAAGTCATTAAAATTAATTTCTGTTGTTTGAAAACCACACTTAGTTGTTGATCTCCCTTTAGAGTCGGTGTATGACGCAAATTAAAACACTGGCCTATATCTGATGTGAGATTTTTATCTGAGGGTAAGCCAGGATTCATACCACTGGAGAGAAATGAAATACAACTGGTGCGAAGTTAAAGAAAGAGACCTTTTAGGCATATTCGCTTTCATATTTTTGGCAAGATGAACACCCTTCTTTTTCTACTAATTGTAGTAAACCACCTTAGACTTGGAAATAGAACTATTGCTCAGAGAGCCATCTTTCTGCTGCATGACCTTCCTTGATAGCTGAGAGCCAGGGTGTAGGGACAAGGATGAATGGTGTGCCCTGGAGGGGAGAGAAAGGGCTCTGAGCTGGGCAGGGCAGCCACAGGGAACTGGGTCTGGGGAGCTGGCTGCAGTCTGTGACCGGTTGTTAAAGGAGAAGGCCTGGCACCCTTGCCTGGCAGCTGACCCTGGCTGCTGACACCAGTTACTACCAGTCACTCCATTAATTCAAGCACAAAGCTGCAAAGCTGCGAGCTCCATCTTTGCTATGGTCTAATATAATTACACATGAGGAATATCTGGCGGGGATGAATGGGTGGGTTATCCTCTTCCTTTAAGAAAAATGCAAATAATATAGATGTCCCAGGCTACTAATACTAATCTTTCGAAGTAGACATTCACAAGTTGCGAAAGGCTGCAGCAGGAGGTGCCCACATAGCCTCAGTTAGACCCCTGAGGTTTGTGTGTTCAGCAGTCTTTAATTATACGATTATATACCATCTTGCCTACAGGATTTTGCCTCACTCTGTCCACAGGATGGAATTACTTTGGGGATGAATAAGAGGTGCACAGCAAAGGCGGCTTTTTTCTGCAGGAGTCACATTTCAATAAAGCTGATTGATTAGTATCTAACAACCCCTCCTCACATGGGGAAAAATGCATTTGGATTTTGGTGTGTTCTTTTCAAAAATTTTCTTCTCAAATAGGTATTAGATTTTTGTTTTAGTAGAATAATTTATTTATCAGGGAACATAAATATAATTCTGGCTGTCTGGGTTCGTGAGTTTAATTTTGACACTTTTCCTGCAGGCACAAACTGATGATGAGAAGGCCCTTCCATCCCTGGTGCTATTAGGCAGGGGACCGTGAAGCCTCCATTCCCCAGCCTGGCTCACAAGGAGCTGGGAACTCAGCTGTGGCAGCTGAGCAACAGATGTCAGCATGCTCAAACAGGGAGGAAAATTGTCTGGTTTTGGCTGGGCTGTTGAAGAAGAACTCTTTTTACTTCCATAGTTTTTCTACATCCCAAAGAATATTTGATTTTTCAAAAAGGACATTTTCTGTCACAAAATACCTCCTGGTGGAAAGCTTCCAGTCAGTGGTCATGAATGAGACAGGGGGATTCCAGGAGAAGGAAAGAAAATTAAGATGGAGAAGCCTTTCTCTGGAGGACTGGGGTCTGTCCCTCTTTCTGCCACAAGCTCTGGTGGTTTTGGTTAATTGCTTCAGTTAAACTTTTCACAGTCACCAATTCAACCTCGTCTTCCAGATACTTGACTTGAAGCCATTTGCAAAGACAATATATGTTTAAGCTACAGAAAATCCACCAAGAATGCTTAAAGTGGCGACCACTCAATATAAAACATGACAGAAGTTTAGATGACAAGTTTTTCAAATTGGGTTTCCACAATTACAGACCCTTTTGTAAACTGAGATTAGCAAGAGTCACGTCAAAGTTGTTGTGGAAGCAAATCAATTCATAAATATGCAAAACTACTTGATAATTTAACAAGGATGATCAGAGAAAAAGTCATAATGAAATTACAAGTTGATCTTCAAGAGCAGGCTGAGAAAGATGTGCAGGGACTGAAGAGAAAACAGCATAGCTGCTCATTAATTTAAACCAATCCTATGGGTAGGTAGCGGGGAGGAGGGAATGGTATTCAAGTAAATGTATAATTCTGTGCAGAAAGGGAATGCACAGGTGACATTTTGATTGTTAACTTTTTAGGGCTTTGCAACTTCAATAATGCTTTTTAATACAGGATACAAAGAAATGGAAGGTTGTTACTAGAGTTCCTTGTACCTTCAGAATACAATGAAAGAAAGTCTAACATTCATTTTACTGCTTAGTTTTGAAAGACCTGAAAGCTGTGGAGGAACCATTGAACTGTTTGTATTAAAACAGGCATATTGCGCTGATCCCATCGTAAGCCAGACAGATAGCTGAAGAATGTCAATAAATGTCTATTTATAGTTTAAGTAAATTACGGTGGTTAAGTCTGTAATCCTTTTTTATAAACTCTGTAGCTCAGTTACAGAAAGACTATCTGGCTGAAAGAGAAACGCTGAGCTCCTTGGGTATTGTCCTGGGTTCAGCTACAGCAG